>NC_069501.1:271591516-271891516 GCF_027579735.1 Bombina bombina
AGCCCTTAAAAGGGCTTTTTTGCTGGGCATGCAACAAAAAAAAACAACTCTTTTGCCTGTAAAAAAAAACATACAATACCCCCCCAACATTACAACCCACCACCCACATACCCCTAATCTAAGCCACCCAAATCCCCCTTAAAAAACCTAACACTAAGGCCCTGAAGATCTTCCTACCTTGTCTTCACCCGGCCCGGGTATCACCGATCCGTCCAGAAGAGGGTCCGAAGTCTTCATCCTATCCGACAAGAAGAGGTCCTCCAGAGGGTCCGAAGTCTTCATCCTATCTAGCAAGAAGAGGTCCTCCAGAGGGTCCAAAGTCTTCATCCAGGCGGCATCTTCTATCTTCTTCCATCCAGAGCGGAGGGGGGCCATCTTGAAGCAGCCGACGCGGAAACATCCTTCCTCACTGATGGACTAACGATGAATGAAGGTTCCTTTAAATGACGTCATCCAAGATGGCGTCCCTCAAATTCTGATTGGCTGATAGGATTCTATCAGCCAACCGGAATTAAGGTAGGAAAAATCTGATTGGCTGATTGAATCAGCCAATCAGATTCAACTTCAATCCGATTGGCTGATTGGATCAGCCAATCAGATTGAGCTCGCATTCTATTGGCTGATCGGAACAGCCAATAGAATGCAAGCTCAATCTGATTGGCTTATCCAATCAGCCAATCGGATTGAACTTGAATCTGATTGGCTGATTCAATCAGCCAATCAGATTTTTCCTACCTTAATTCCGATTGGCTGATAGAGCTCCCTAACGCTGGAGTCACCAGTGACTTAGGGCACTTTAGAAACTGCCGGCGCCATACAGCCAATCAGATTGAGCTTGCATTCTATTGGCTGATCGGAACAGCCAATAGAATGCGAGCTCAATCTGATTGGCTGATTGGATCAGCCATTCAAATTGAACTTGAATCTGATTGGCTGATTCAATCAGCCAATCAGATTTTTCCTACCTTAATTCCGATTGACTGATAGAATCCTATCAGCCAATCGGAATTCGAGGGACGCCATCTTGGATGACGTCCCTTATAGGAACCTTCATTCATCGGGAGTCGCCGGAAGAAGAGGATGGATCCGCGTCGGCTGCTTCAAGATGGTCCTGCTCCATGCCGGATGGATGAAGATAGAAGACACCGCCTGGATGAAGATGTTTGCCGGTCCGGATGTCCTCTTCTTGCCGGATAGGATGAAGACTTCGGACCCTCTTCTGGACCTCTTCTTGCCGGATAGGATGAAGACTTCGGACCCTCTTCTGGACGGATCGGTGATACCCGGCATGGTGAAGACAAGGTAGGGAGATCTTCAGGGGCTTAGTGTTAGGTTTTTTAAGGGGGTTTGGGTTAGATTAGGGGTATGTGGGTGGAGGGTTGTAATGTTGGGGGTGTATTGTATGTTTTTTTAAATGCAAAAGAGCTAATTTCTTTGGGGCATGCCCCGCAAAAGGTCCTTTTAAGGGCTGGTAAGGTAAAAGTGCTGTAAACTTTTTATTTTAGAATAGGGTAGGGCATTTTTTTTATTTTGGGGGGCTTTGTTATTTTTTAGGGGGCTTAGTAGGGGGCTTAGAGTAGGTGTAATTAGTTTAAAATTCTTGTATTCTTTTTTTATTTTTTGTAATTTAGTGTTTGTTTTTTGTAATTTAGTGTTTGTTTTTTTGTAATTTAATTTAGTTGATTTAATTGTAGATAATTGTAGGTAGTTTATTTAATTAATTTATTGATAGTGTATTGTTAGGTTTAATTGTAACTTAGGTTAGGATTTTATTTTACAGGTAATTCTGTAATTATTTTAGCTAGTTAGCTATTAAATAGTTATTAACTATTTAATAGCTATTGTACCTGGTTAAAATAAATACAAAGTTGCCTGTAAAATAAATATAAATCCTAAAATAGCTACAATATAATTATTCGTTATACTGTAGCTATATTAGGGTTTATTTTACAGGTAATTATTTAGTTTTAAATAGGATTAATTTATTTAATAAGATTTATTTTTTTTCGTTAGATTTAAATTATATTTAACTTAGGGGGGTGTTAGGGTTAGGGTAAGACTTAGCTTTAGGGGTTAATACATTTATTATAGTAGCGGTGAGGCCCGGTCGGCAGATTAGGGGTTAATAAGTGTAGGCAAGGTAGCGGCGTGACGTTGGGGGGGGCAGATTAGGGGTTAATAAATATAATATAGGGGTCGGCGAAGTGGTGGGTATAATGTAGGTTGCGGCAGATTAGGGGTTACAAGTATAATGCAGGGGTCAGCGATAGCAGGGGCGGCAGATTAGGGGTTAATAAGTGTAAGGTTAGGGGTGTTTAGACTCGGGGTTCATGTTAGGGTGTTAGGTGTAGACTTAGGAAGTGTTTCCCCATAGGAAACAATGGGGCTGCGTTAGGAGCTGAACGCTGCTTTTTTGCAGGTGTTAGGTTTTTTTTCAGCTCAAACCGCCCCATTGTTTCCTATGGGTGAATCGTGCATGAGCACATTTTTGAAGCTGGTCGCGTCCGTAAGCAACGCTGGTATTGAGAGTTGAAGTGGCAGTAAATATGCATGTACGCTCCCTTTTTGGAGCCTAACGCAGCCCTTCAGAGAACTCTCAATACCAGCGTTATTTAAAAGGTGCGGGGGGAAAAAAACACGCGTAGCTAACGCACCCCTTTGGCCGCAGAACTCTAAATCTAGTCGTAAAATATTATATTATATATATATTAAGTATAATAACCCTATCTAACTCTAACACCCCTAACTAAATTCTTATTAAAATAAATCTAATTAATATTAATATTATTAATTAAAATATTCCTATTTAAATCTAAATACTTACCTATAAAATAAACCCTAAGATAGCTACAATGTAAATAATAATTACATTGTAGCTATTTTAGGGTTTATATTTAGTTTACAGGTAACTTGGTATTTATTTTAACTAGGTACAATAGCTATTAAATAGTTAATAACTATTTAATAGCTACCTTGTTAAAATAATTACCAATTTACCTTGTTAAAATAATTACCAATTACCAATCCTAACCTAAGTTACAAATACACCTACACTATCAATAAATTAAATAAACTACAAATATCTAAACTAAATTACAATTAAATAGACTAAACTAAATTACAAAAAAAAAACCACTAAGATTACAAGAATTTTAAGCTAATTACACCTATTCTATAAAATAACAAAGCCCCCCAAAATAAAAAAAATTCCCTACCCTAATCTAAATTACAAAAGTTAACAGCTCTATTACCAGCCCTTAAAAGGGCTTTTTGCGGGGCATGCCCCAAAGTAATCAGCTCTTTTGCCTGTAAAAAAAAACACAATGCCACCCCAACATTGAGTCGTCTTCACCCAGCCGGGCCGAACTCTTCATCCAATCCGGGCGATGTCTTCACCCAAGCAGCAAAGAAGAAGTCTTCCATACGGGCGATGTCTTCATCCAAGCAGCAAGCGGTGGTATTGTGTTTTTTTTACAGGCAAAAGAGCTGATTACTTTGGGGCATGCCCCGCAAAAAGCCCTTTTAAGGGCTGGTAATAGAGCTGTTAACTTTTGTAATTTAGATTAGGGTAGGAAATTTTTTTATTTTGGGGGGCTTTGTTATTTTATTAGGGGGCTTAGAATAGGTGTAATTAGCTTAAAATTCTTGTAATCTTTTTTTATTTTTTGTAATTTAGTGTTAATTAATTGATAGTGTAGGTGTATTTGTAACTTAGGTTAGGATTTATTTTACGGGTAAATTGGTAATTATTTTAACAAGGTAGCTATTAAATAGTTTTTAACTATTTAATAGCTATTGTACCTAGTTAAAATAAATACCAAGTTACTTGTAAAATAAATATAAACCCTAAAATAGCTACAATGTAATTATTAATTACATTGTAGCTATCTTAGGGTTTATTTTATAGGTAAGTATTTAGATTTAAATAGGAATATTTATATAAATAATATTAATATTAATTAGAGTTAGATAGGGTTATTATAGTTAATATATATATAATATAATAACTATATTAACTATATTAACCCTAATATAATTAGGGTTAATATAGTTAATATATATAATATAATAACTATATTAACTATATTAAACCTAATATAATTAGGGTTAATATAGTTAATATAGGTGGCGGCGGTGTAGGGGGATTAGATTAGGGGGTAATACATTTATTATAGGTGGCGGCGGTGTAGGGGGATTTAGATTAGAGGCAAAAGAGCTGATTACTTTGTGACAATGCCCCGCAAAAAGCCCTTTGATGGGCTGGTAAAAGAGCTGGTTAGTTTGGGGCAAAGCCCCGCAAAAAGCCCTTTTCAGGGCTATTTGTAGGGTTAGACTTAGGTTTAGCGGTTAGGGATATTTTAGGGGTTAATTAATTTAATATAGGTGGCGGCGGTATAGGGGGATTAGATTAGGGGTTAATAATTTAATATAGGTGGCGGCGGTATAGGGGGATTAGATTAGGGGTTAATAATTTAATATAGGTGGCTGCAGTATAGGGGGATTAGATTAGGGGTTAATAATTTTAATATAGGTGGCGGCGGTGTAGGAGCTCACATTAGGGGTAGTTAATGTAGGTGGCAGCGGTGTAAGGGGCTCACATTAGGGAGTAGTTAATGTAGGTGGCGGCGGTGTAAGGGGCTCACTATAGGGGACAGTTAATGTAGGTGGCGGCATGGTCCGGGAGCGGCGGTTTAGGGGTAAACACTTTATTAGGGATTGCGGCGAGGGATCGCGGTTGACAGGTAGATAGACATTGTGCATGCGTTAGGTGTTAGGTTTTATTTTGCAGGTAGTTTAGGGAGTTACGGGGCTCCAATACACAGCGTAAGGCTTACTACACCTGCAATTTGTGGCGAGGTGAAAATGGAGTAAGATTTCTCCATTTTCGCCACGTAAGTCCTTACGCTGTATATTGGATACCAAACTGCGCTGGTTTGGTATACCTGTCTATGGGCCAAAAAACTACGGCCGAAGGCAGAAATATACGAGCGTAACTTCTAGGTTACGCCGTATATGTGATACCAAACCCAGTGCAAAATTTGGCGTCGCCGTTTTTTGCGGGCGAGGCTGCATATTGGATCGAGGCCCAGATACGTATAGATAGATAGATAGATAGATAGAGACATACAGATATTTTAGCATAAGTTTCAAATACGTATTCTTAAGTGTTTCTAAAAGATATACTGTAATATCATTTTTGAAAGTTTAAAAAGAACTAAAATCCTTGCCAAATATAGGTATTTAAAATTTCATAATTGGTAATGAATCACGAAACAGTAATTATAAATTATGTACTTGTACTTTGATAGGTTTTAAAAAGTAGCTGTGTAATGCTCAATTTTGAAAAGAACTACATAAATTAAACTGTACTGCTAACACCAGTGATTAATATTTAGAAAAATGTAATCAATGGTTATGAATTAAGTGGAGTTGGAATAATCTTTCTGAAATAAATCAATTTTTTTAAAGAAAATTAGTTGTTTAAAATTATGTTAATTCTACACCTTTAGATATGCTGATGACAAAGAAGGTATTAATGTATAACAAATTATTATGCAAATCTGGAAATTATATAAAAAAGATAGAAATGGATTTTCTTATAAAATAATTGAAAAAGGTCATTAAAAAACAAATACCTCTTTTTAACCTTGCATGCATTTTAATAATATAATTACAACTTTAGCCCCTTAGTTATTTTGTATTAACATATTTTTTTTTTTTATTTTTTTTTTTTGAAAAATGTTTTTTTATTGAGGTTGAAGTCATACGTAACAAACAATATTTCACCCACACAGGGTAAATACAAAATACAAAGCAGTAATAATACTCAGTACATGGAATGAGAGTGATACAAATCAAGTATTCATGTTAAATAATAGCAAAAAGGTAGTGAAAATTATCAGATTAACCTGTGCAGGGGTAGGAATGACCTCTTTTAGATTTTCCTGCATAAACCAGCCACCACCATATGTAACAAAGCAAGATAAAAAGTAAGTACACATGTTCAGGGATCCTAATGACAAGGTAGATACTGCGTAGGATATATTGAGATTATGGAAAGTTAGACATCTCCAAATTAAAAAAACCTTATGAATGCAATCATACAAATAGGGTACTTATAAGTATACATGGGTAGTAGTCTGGCTTGAGGGAGGGGGGAGTCAGTGGGCCAGAGCCACTTTTAATAGAGTAAAAGGGAGGGGGGGGCGGTGCCAGTTAATATGACAATTTAGTGAGTGGAGTAAAACCTCAGAGCTTTAAGATAAACTGCAATATAGACCTTTCCTCTATGTCTAATATAACCAAATTTAAGCTAGGGCATGCAGTAGTAAGGATAGTTTCCCGAGTAAGATATAGACAGGGGAAGATAACTAGCTACATGAATAATTAGAGATAAAGAGGACGCCCACATCTCTGTATGTCTCTAACACGGCGTACGCTGTAGCTTCTGTATATACATCTCAACTAAGATCCACAATCCATCCGACACGCCGGGCCGCGTCTTCCCAGTTAACACGGCCCAACAGTATCCAACAGACCATGTATTGGGAATATAACAACAAATAGACACTGTATATGCTTGCGTACAAATAAGTTCAAATGTAATTGTTATAGTGCTGATCCTATAGTATTAGAACTAAAATGATTCCAGCTAAGACATATAAGATTTTAAGAGCAAGCCTAGGATATTAGCTTCTGAAGGAGCACGATGGGGCTAAACATAAGGGTCCAAGTCCTTATTGGTCGAGTTATATATGCATTTCAAATTGCTCCATTATTAAAGGAGTTCGGGAGACAAACTGTTGCTACATCTAAAAATAGAGAGGATTCTGTGCCGTACACATACACCAGTACAAAAGTACATATATGAGGATCAAAATAGCCTGGTATATGATATACGCCACAAAACTGTAGAAGTCATAAGTCATAATGGAGTCTATATTCAAAAGGACTGTATAAAATAAATGAGCAAATAGATAAATCATAAGCGTTAGCTGCATAAGTTATAAGGCAGAGAGATTCAATACAGGACATGTTAATAGGCTTAAATGGATGCTATTATTATCTAAAAATAAATGAGAAAATATATAAATCCTAAATGTGAGCTGCAAAACTTGTAGGACAGATATCAGTAAACGCTATCTGAATATTACCCAGAAAAAACAAACAATGATACTGGGCTCTAACAATAACATATGAGGTACTTCCAAAATATATAATCAGCTTTAACTTCGTGACCTTAAAAACGGCAGTACAATATAATATAACAACACTGCACCTCTAACACATTGCAAACATATACAAAACATTGTATAGGAGAAAAATCAGTCCTATAAGACATTGGGAGGTCTGAGTAACCAAGCGTTGAGTACGCTGTATTAAAACGAATACTGTATAATAATAAGTGAGATTTGGTTAAGAGAGTGTCTCTAGGGATCCTTTGCGATGTTGTGATCAGAGTAAAGTCTCAGTCTTAGGACTGCTTTTAAGAAAAGGAGTATTGTGATACAAACAGTTTCTATGCTAGAAGTTTAGGAAATAAAAGGCCACTGATGCAAAAATATAACATAGCTGAGTAAAGGCAATTTCAAGAGCAGACAACAGTGATGAGGGTGTCTAGATAGGGGCCGCGATAGCCAGTGTTTACCCTATACCATATCTGTATCCAGTCTGGGCATCAGAACAGCAGTTCAGGAGATCGTAGGCTCGAAAACCAAACTGAGACCAATAGTAACAATCAGGGAGCATGCATCTGCTCTGACAGGCACTATAAGAAAGGGCCGCTCCAAACCATGGCTGGTGCATAACTCTGTGCTGCGTGGCCAACAGACCTCCGGACTTCCAAAAGTAGGTAGACGTATCCTCCGCCACAGCGGCTGAAAGCAGCTCCAATCCACACTGGGCTGGTAAGTCAGATTCGGCCACTGATTCCCCCTCCGCCGACAAGGCTAGCGGTGGATACCGCTTTTCATCAGATGGAAGGTGCGACCCAGGGTTCAGTGACAGACCTAGCGAGCGCTGCATATCTGTGTTTTTGGGGAATCCCTCTAGTCTCGGCATAGCGGTCACTATGTAGACTGATGCAGCTGAGCTTGCTGGTGCCAGATCATTGGTAGTAGTACCAGGCAATACTGTAGATATGTCTCTTCTGGGCAACGTAGCCTGCAGTGATTCAAAGGGGTATTGAATAGGTAGCATGTTATCTGTTCGGCTATCCACGTGGGTGTTGCATCTGTAAAAATGAGTAGCGCCATCTTGGTCATGTAGCCGCACAATGTCAGATCTTAAACTGTGAAAATGAGCATCAGCTTTGTCCAAAAGGTCCCTCAAAATGGAAGCGAGGCATATGTAGGTCACCTCCATCTCACAGGCTTAATAAATAAGATAGAAAGGATTTTTTAAAATGGCATATAGAAAGGCTTTTGGGACTAGGTTTCAGGAGCTCTCCTAAAACATGTCTTTTCTCAGTAGCAGTTGGCTCCGCCCCCTGTATTAACATATTTTAATTTTTAATTGAAAGGGTACAGTTTCAATACCATTTTAACTTTCTAAAAACCCTCTTTAAGAGACATGGAATGCATGAATGTTGTGACCTGCTGTGCACAAACCACAAGAATGACACTAAGCTTAAAATATATTACTTACTGAGTTAGCCCCCAGCTAGGTAATAAACTCAAAGTAATAAACTTTAAACATTATCATACCCAAACAAACTGCTGTGAACCCACTTGTAACCTCAACCCTTCAATATGACTGCCTTAAAATAATTATCTATACTCATGTCCTTCCCTACCTCAATGATCTCCAATATCTAGGCCACCTGCTCAAGCCCAAAACATCTGGTGGCCTCCTACTATGTAATCAACCCTAAACAATCTCCCAATATTCTTTTGAACTTTCTAATTCACCCCCCACTGCCATTCCCAAAAACACATCCGGAACCACTTTCCACTACAATGCCCAACACTTAATAGGTCCCTGTACACAACTTCCTCATAGCAAATCACCTCCTTAAGGGCCATCCTAGCGCCAAGAGAAACCCAAATACCTTAAATTTTCCATTAAGTTCCTCTTTATATTTGTGGATCTTGATATGCAAATTGAGTGCTGTTAATAGTGATTTGAGTGTGATACAACTGCTGAAAAGGAGCTGCCTCTATATATTTTGTAACAGTATCACATTATTCCTGACCATTTTTTAAATTAATTTAATGTAGGAAACTTTGCTTTGCATCTAGTGAAAAAGCTTTTTTTTTTAAAAAAAAAAAAAATATATATAATTCCATTTAGGAAATGTGCATGTTTTGTGATTTTCTTGTTGTCACACTTTAACAAAGGTTATGTCAAGTAGGAGAAGGAACAAGAAGCTGAGGTAAGAGCTTTGGATTTTGTCAATAAGATTAGTATGAAAAACATGGTGAAGTGAAATTATGCTTTCAACAAAATAAGTACTCAAAAGACTCTATAAATCAGGAACAGACCAAAGGTCGAAAACAGATGGGCAAGTAGATCTCAAGAAAGAAACAAGAGATGAGGTTAAGGACAGGTGAAATATTATTAACAGGTATAAATCCAGAAAGCACAATACAAAAGGGGCAAAACTAATGGTGGGTCCTTATTATGGGGGGGGGGGGGGAGTTGAAGGCGTATTATTGGTAGGGAGAGTGTGGGTGGAGGCATAGTTATGGATGATCCATGGGCAAAGTAATTGGCAGGGGAAGCAGAGTCACCAGTGTTCTGAGAAACAGGTGGTCTAAGGGGTGTTTAGGCAGTTGTGGAATGTGGCCTGCCTAAAAGGACAGAGCAGAGAGTAGTATGTTTTACCTTTTTACCCTCCTTCTCAGTCCAATGTGGGTGCAAAATTGAAGATTGAGGGTGCTTTCTCCCCCTCTAGAGCTACTTCTGGACAAGACTAATCAGGAATAGAAGATAGTCAACATCAACAACAACAATTTAAACAGCAGGCAACACAGCAAAAATAATCAAGTCAAAGTTCAAAGCAAAGGTTAGAAATGAGATACAAACAGAATAGTACATAGAAAGCTTGCAGATGACAAGGTATAGAGTGTCACATTAAAATCAAACTCTCATGACTCACATAGAGCATGCAATTTTAAAAAACTTTCCAATTTACTTCCATTAATAAAATGTGCACTGTCTTTTAATATTTACAGTTTTTGAATCACCAGCTCCTACTGAGCATGTGCAAGAATTCACAGAATATACATATATGCATTTGTGATTGGCCGACGGATGTCACATAATGCAAGGGGAGTGGAAATAGACATAACTTTGAAATTTGTCAGAAAAAAATCTATTTCTCATTTGTAGTTCAGACAAAATACTATTGCATTGTCTTGTTATCAAGCATATGTTGATTATGTAAATCTACGGTATTTACTGGTCCTTTAATAGTGTAATTAGCAAAAATAGTACAAATGGTAAACTAATTTTGGAAAAGTTAAGGGTAAACTTGTGAATCCCATTAACTGTTGAACTCCTGTTAGAGAGGTATATCATAAATGCCCCAGCTTTTATGGCAGAAGTAACTGAGGTAGAGAAGGTGTCTTCTATAGAAACTGGACCAGTGGGAGAACAAACACTCAGAGAGGACAGCATGACAGTGATGGGATCCATTAATGGGGTCCAATGCTTAAAATTATGCTGCATGTGCCCCTAACACATGCTTTTCATAGGGTCTATATTGGCCTTTGTATACTGTTGCACCATTATGAAGGTTATGTTATGCCTGATACGCCCCAATGGCTGAAGTAGGGAGTATGGCAGATTGACTGGATAATGTTCAGGCATTGACAGATATTAAATACTGGGATAATTTAGTATGAGGTGCCTGCTGAACTTGAAGAAGACAGAAAAAGATTCAGGAGAGTCTCATAGGTGAAGTCAGTAACAGAACTGGCAAGTAAATCCCAAGAAAGAAACAAGAGACAAGAACAAGTAAAAGGCAATAATCAGTTATCAATCCAGAAAGCACAGTACAAAGAGATGGTTCAAGCCAGGAACAGTACATAACCCAAATCATCAACAGGACTTAAACAACAAGCATCCAGTATAAAGAATCAAGGTCAATGTTCAAAGTCAAGGTCAATAACAAGATCCAAACAGAATTGCACACCCAAAGTTTGCAAACAAGAAACAATACATTGGTGAAGCACAGAATGCCACGTAGCAAACAAAGTGCAGTACATAAAAGTTGCATGACTTGAACAATGCGATGTAGTAAAACAAATGCAAAAAGTGAATACCCCTTCCAAAAAATACTGAATAAATTTACCGGAAGTTAGGTAAAAGAAAATTATCTATCATCTAAAATAGGGCATATATATTAAAGCTTTTATTTCTTTTTAATTTATTTTTTTAAATAAAGGATGTTCTTAAACTTAGAAATAAATGTTTATTTTCTTATGTTTGTGGAGTACTTCATGGTGCATTAGTAGGGCTGACATGAACATCAGTTTTCTATTACAATAAAAAAAGCTTTGACTTTTTATAATTAACATGTTAAAAAATAGTTCTTTAATTTTATGCATGATACAAATTGGTTGTCTGAAATGTTCCTTTAATCGAAAACTTAAAGGGACAGTCTAGTCCAAAATAAACTTTCATGATTCCAATAGAGAATGTAATTTTAAATAATTTTACAATTTATGTTTATCACCAATTTTGCTTTGTTCTCTTGGTATTCTTAGTTGAAAGCTAAACCTAGGAGGTTCATATGCTAATTTCTAAAACCTTGAAGGCCTCCTCTTCTCTCAGGGCATTTTGACAGTTTTTTCACCACTAGAGGGTGTTAGTTCATGTGTGTCATATAGATAACACTGTGCTCATGCATGTGGAGTTCCAGAGAGCCAGCTCTGATTGGCTAAAATGGATGTCTGTCAAAAGAACTGAAATAAGGGGGCAGTTTGCAGAGGCTTAGATACAAGGTAATCACAGAGGTAAAAAGTGTATTTATATAACTGTGTTATACAAAACTGGGGAATTGGTAATAAAGGGATTATCTATCTTTTTAAACAATAAAAATTCTGGTGTAGACTGTCCCTTTAATACAAACTGCCAATCAAATTTGGTGTTACATTTAAGTGTTGTGAACATTAAAAAAAGTGCATTAACTATACTTGACTATGTTAAGAGTAAATTTTTCATGTCTAGCTTAATAATTGCAATGAGAGATTATATTAAAAGTAGAATTCTTTGGTATCATCATATGAACAAATATACATTCACAAATGGCAATAGACTTTGGTTTACTCACCTTGTACCTGGCAACTTTGCTGAAATAAATCGTTACCAAGCCTTCAAGCTACGGTCTCCGACTCCTCTCCTTGGGATACAGTGCTTTGCATACAGCGGATGGGATACCGCTTCAGGCTGACTGGGGACTTTGCCCTTTGTTCGCTTCCCACAGGTGCTTACTGGCTTCCTCAGTGACCTCATCATCGAGCGCTTACGATTAGCACCATCGCTCTGACTTCAGAATGTTCCTGTTACCACGAGACAACAGCTGAACCAGCGTGCTGTGGCCATTTCCTACCGACGGGACTGGGAGGTTTCTGCCTATCGGGACACGCCGGTGGATGTTAACTACAACAGCTGCTTACACAGACCGTCCGGTATTGAGGTACAAGATTAGACTTTTATGTCTATGAGGATCTAACATCACTTTGTTCAAGCAGAGCTAAGCTAAGTATACTTTAATGGTTATACTACACATTGGTTTACATTGGTTCACTTCCAGGACTGAGTCCATTACCAGGATAGATAAGGCGACTAGAACTGTCTGTCTTCGGATATCTTCCGGTTTTAGGAGTTTCTTTGTTAAGTGACTCTATTTTGGACATTAGCACACTACACTAACTAAGTGTTTTGACTTTCTACGTTTGGAAGACTCCCTTACTATGGGTGCATTGGTACCTCTGGAATCTTTTCCTGTATTTACCTAGCTGCAGTTAACATTTGACATCTTATTCAACATTTTTATATTGTTCTTGTGCTCTGTAACATATATATATATGTATATTTATATCTATATATATATCTATATATATATATCTATATATATATGCATAGATATATATATATAGTATCTCACAAAAGTTAGTACACACCTCACATTTTTGTAAATATTTTATTATATCTTTTCATGTGACAACACTGAAGAAATGACACTTTGCTGCAATGTAAAATAGTGAGTGTATAGCCTGTATAACAGTGTAAATTTGCTGCCCCCTCAAAATAACTTAAGACACAGCCATTAATGTCTAAACCGTTGGCAACAAAAGTGAGTACACCCCTAAGTGGAAATGTCCAAATTGGGCTCAAAGTGACAATATTTTGTGTTGCCACCATTATTTTCCAGCACTGCCGTAACCCTCTTGAGCATGGAGTTCACCAGAACTTCACAGGTTGCCACTGGAGTCCTCTTCCACTCCTCCATGATGACATTATGGATCTGGTGGATGTTAGAGAACTTGTGCTCCCCCACCTTCCGTTTGAGGATGCCCCACAGATGTTAAATAGGTTTGAGGTCCGGAGACATGCTCGGCCAGTCCATCACCTTTACCCTCAGCTTCTTTAGCAAGGCAGTGGTCATCTTGGAGGTTTGTTTAGAGTTGTTATCATGTTGGAATACTACCCTGCGGCCCAGTCTCCGAAGGGAGGGGGTCATGCTCTGCTTCAGTATGTCACAGTACATGTTAGCATTCATGGTTCCCTCAATGAACTGTAGCTCCCCAGTGCCGGCAGCACCCAAGCAGGCCCAGACCATGAAACTCCCACCACCATGCTTGACTGTAGGCAAGACACACTTGTCTTTGTACTCCTCACCTGGTTGCCACCACACATACTTGACACCATCTGAACCAATTAAGTTTATCTTAGTCTCATCAGACCACAGGACTTTTCCAGTAATCCATTTCCTTAGTCTGATTGTCTTCAGCAAACTGTTTGCGGGCTTTTTTGTGCATCATCTTTAGAAGATGCTTCCTTCTGGGATAACAGCCATGCAGACCAATTTGATGCAGTGTGTGGCATATGGTCTGAGCACTAACAGGCTGACCCCCCACCCCTTCAACCTCTGCAGCAATACTGGCAGCACTTGTACATCTATTTCCCAAAGACAACCTTTGAATATGACTCTGAGCACAGGCACTCAACTTCTTTGGTCAACCATGGCGAGGCCTGTTCTGAGTGGAACCTGTCCTGTAAAGACGCTGTATGGTCTTGCCCACCATGCTACAGCTCAGTTTCAGGGTCTTGGCAATCTTCTTATAGCCTAGGCCATCTTTATGCATAGCAACAATTCTTTTTTTCAGATCCTCAAAGAGTTCTTTGCCATGAGGTGCCATGTTGAACTTCCAGTGACCAGTATGAGAGAGTGTGAGAGCGATAACACCAAATTTAACACACCTCCTCCCCATTTACACCTGAGACTTTGTAACACTAATGAGTCACATGACACCGGTGAGGGAAAATGGCTAATTGGGCCCCAATTTGGACATTTCCACTTAGGGGTGTACTCACTTTTGTTGCCAATGGTGTAGACATTAATGGCTGTGTGTTGAGTTATTTTGAGGGGACAGCAAATTTACAGTGTTATACAGGCTGTACACTCACTACTTTACATTGTAGCAAAGTGACATTTCTTCAGTGTTGTCACGTGAAAAGGTATAATAAAATATTTACAAAAATGTGAGGGGTGTACTCACTTTTGTGAGATACTGTATATATATATATATATATATATATATATATATATATATATATATATACACACACATACACAGGGCGAATACAGTTTTTTTTTTGCTTTCAGATACCATAGTCAGGTTTGTAAGTAAGGGCATGTGCTTAAAACATTCATTTAAAAAAATGCTCTGTACCCAAAGACAGTTAATTTTTAGCAGACACATTTTCTTCTACCCCCACTGCCACTACCTCATGATTACATATCTTTTTTACAGCAAATACTGCAGTATTAACAAGATCAGTATAGGTGGAAGTCCATGATTAGTTGTCCAGGTTATGACCCATGTTAAATTACAAAAACAAAAATTGGACATTAAACTAGCTTAGATTGAAACTGCCGCCCTGGTTTACACCACTTTGCTCCATGTGAGAGGAAGATAAATGCAGTCTATACATTGTTCCAAATGGTCAGCTTAATAAATGTATTAAAATGATTTAATTTATTATGGTTTAAAAAAAAAAATACTGCACAATAAGCTGTTCACAATGGCTAAAAATATGCAAAGAAGGGGTGGAATAGTGGGTGTGATGTGGGTGGGTGGAATCAGTGGCGATTAACATTTTGGACTGGCTAGTAGCTTAGGACTTGAAATTTTGAGCCCTGTTACATACACACACACACTTTGGAGCCCTTTCTACTCAAATACCTTAAAAGTTAAAAAATCATTTTTTTAACAATCTAAATATATAGTCCTGTGCTTAACTGTGTTTTTGCTGTAAATATTTTACATTCCAGTGTTCTTCACTTAGAAAAAAATATTCCTTTAATTTTTAAATATTTATTTCTCTATCTATCTATCTATCTATCTATCTATCTATCTAGAATCATATGAGACTATGAATCATATGAGAGGGGCCAATTTATCAATGTCTCTCCAGCATGATACGCTGAAGCGTATTATGTCCGACAGACATTGCTGAATGCTGACAGCATACGCTATCGGCATTTAACATTGCACAAGCAGTTCACCAGAACTACTTGTGCAATGCCACCCTTGAAGATTCGTGGCTAATCGGCCGCTAGCTGGCGGGTGTCAATCAGCCCGATCGTATAGGATTGGGCGGATTGCAGACCGCAGCCTCAGATGCAGTGGAGCAGTTATGGAGTAGCGTTCTTAAGACCGCTGCTTCATAACTGCTGTTTCTGGTGAGCCTGAAGGCACACACAGAAACAGGGGCATAAAGCTCCATTCGGAGCTTGATAATTCGGCCCCTGTGTGCTCTCTTTTAACATCTTTATTATTTATTTATTATTATTTATAAAAGAGAGAGCTAAGTCTCACGTGATTCTACTGATACTTACGGACCATAGCTCTGAAAGAAGATAAAAGAGTGCAGTCTCATATGGATATATATATATATATATATATATATATATATATATATATATATATATATATATATATATATATATATATATATTGAATGTATTCGTTTAAGATTCATTCGGATTCAAATAAATTCGGATGTATTCGGATGTATTAATTTCGGATTCGATTTGTAAATTCGGAAGTTCGGTATGTGTTATGTTGATTCAGATGGTTCCAAGTTACACAAGCGTTATTATTTCACTGTTCTATCTCACTAAATATCACTAAATTTAATTTTTATACTGAATTGTGATTAATTCAGATTCGGATTAGTTTAGTTTCGTTACTAGGGTAATTTGGAATTTCAAATCGATTAGAATCTCCAAATTTAGCTAATTTGTCCGAATTTCATTTCAGAACAAAACGAAACACACGTCTAAAATATATATATATAAATATAAATATATATATATATATATATAAATATTTATATATATCTGTATATATTCATATAGATATATAGGTATAGATATATATTTTCCAAAAAAAATAATCATATATATATGTTAATCAATTTTGTGAAGAATATTGGAATGTAAAATATTTCTAACTACATTCGGGTTTAACAATGTAGGTCAAACATGTATTATATATTTTCTTCAGTGAGTTCCATTGAAGAAGTTAAGGTGATTGAGATAGCCAAAGTCCTGAAGTTATTATGCATTGCGTTTCGTTTGAGTGCAACAGTTACTTTAAATTTGTAATGCTCTTGCTAATCTCTCCCTATATATATATATATATATATATATATATATATATATATATATATATATATATAGGTATATATATATATATATACACTTATATAAATACTGTTCATGCGCTGAAAAACTCCGCCTGTTGCTTCACTTACTGAACGGCATAATGAGTCTAGGGTTGCTGGGGAAATGTATGCAGCTTGCACGATGCGTCTGTTCAGCACACCAAAGAATTAACACGATAATATGCAGTGCAGTGCACTACAGCCCAATGATGTTGAAAGGCAGCCTCTCGATAAAATCCAAGAAGTTAATTATTATTATTATTTAAAAACATAGACAATGGTACTCATAAGAACACATCTTCATAAGATACAATCATAATGAACACAGGTTCACCTGCATACGCATTTTGTGCATGCGCACTTGGTCACTGCATGGGTAGCCACCTGTGCACACCTCTATTAAACAATTTACTTTTAAAGGTACAATGTGTGTTCTTATGTGTTAGCTATTTACATATGTATAAACAATAATTTCACAAGTCTGTTGATAACAGTTTATGATAATATGCAGTGCAGTGCACTACAGCCCAATGATGTTGAAAGGCAGCCTCTCGATAAAATCCAAGAAGTTAATTATTATTATTATTTAAAAACATAGACAATGGTACTCATAAGAACACATCTTCATAAGATACAATCACAATGAACACAGGTTCACCTGCATACGCATTTTGTGCATGCGCACTTGGTCACTGCATGGGTAGCCACCTGTGCACACCTCTATTAAACAATTAATGTGTGTTCTTATGTGTTAGCTATTTACATATGTATAAACAATAATTTCACAAGTCTGTTGATAACAGTTTATGATTTTACACCAGCTCATTGATACTATTTAAAACAGAAATTAAACCGGTTTGTAAATATATATATGTGAAAAAATATATACATATGCTATCATGGAAAGACACAGTTGTCTAAATTGTTGTCTCAATTAATTCGTATAAAAAAATGTATATATAGGAAAAGTGGACTGACACAAAAAGACACAGTATCCCAGATTGCCTATAAGGTTGTATATTATGTACACTACACTAATACATAATTAATCCAGTGTAAAATATTTCTATTTTATGTGATGTATAGAACCATATTAATCAAAGGTTGTTTCTACATTGTTCCATGTGAAGAGATGTGAAAGAGAGGAGAAGAAACTATAGTTAGATAAACAAATCAAGATCTCTCCTCATATTTAGACCTTGGGGGTTACTAGTTTGTAAGGTAAAGATCCAGTATACCTCTCTTTTATTAAGTTTGTTTTCTCTATCTCCTCCCCTCTTCCACATAGGAACATGGTCAATACCCTGTAAATACAATTTAGACATGTCAGCATTGTGCAATTCTTTAAAGTGTCTTGCAACAGGAGTATCAGATTCAACATCTTCTATTGATCTAAGATGTTGAAGAAACCTATCTTTTAAGGAAAGTTTGGTTTTACCTGTATATTGCTTAAGGCAAATTTGGCATGTTAACAAATAAACAACATGTGTCGTAGCACACGTTATTTAAAAATTAATGTAATGTTCCTTCTGCGTACTGTTAGATTAAAACTTCCGTCCTTCTATAACATGGGAACAAGTTTTGCAGATTGGACATCTACAGGTATACCTCACTTTACAGCACTTCACTTTACAGTGCTTCGCTAATACAGCGCTTTGTGGAGCTGAAGTTCAACCTCCAAGGATTTTGAAACAGTGCTGTAATCATCATGAGATTGCGAGAAAAGTGACTGGCACCATTTTGTTATGCTTAGTTCACTCTGTTTACAGCATTACAGTGCAATCTGTGTCTTAGTGTTATATTCTGGCAAATTGTACTACAGTAATTGTCACTATTTTACAGGTACAGTATTTATTGAATACTAATTGAATATTGTGCTGTGCTAGTGTTAAACTAAACGTAGCACTATTGCACCCCTAATATATGTTCGTTGAAATGTGTTTTCAAGTTTTCAAACACACTGGCAAGTGAAAGAAAGCTTGCCTTGTTTCACTTTAAGGCGGTTTTCACTTTACAGCGGGGCTCTGGTCCCTAACCCGCTGTATGAGCGGGGTATACCTGTATATTTAAAGAAACCAACTTTCTTTTTAAGCCAAGTAGTGTTAGTCTTATTGAGCAAGTCTGATGGAGACAGAAAATTACCAAACGTTTTGGCCCTTCTAGTGACAAAATCACAGCCTTCCTCCACTATCTCTTTAATAATAGGATCAATATACAAAATTGGTAAAGATTCTTTTATAATATTTCAAATATTGTGATATTCATCACTGTAAGTAGTGATGAATTTAAGTTTGGATTGTCCCTTCTTATTACTCAAGGTTTTTTCTTATATTTCAGTAAATTTTCCCTTGGTGTATGTTCTATCTCATCCCTCACTTTATTCAGCAATAGCGTATCATAGCCTCTATCTTTTAATCTGTCAGTGTTATTGCAACTTGTTTACAGTATTCCTCATCCTTTGTACAATTTCTACTGGCTCTGATGTATTCCCCTTTAGGAATACCCCTAACAACATGTCTGGTGTGATAGGAATTATATTGCAGGATAGTGTTCCCTGCTGACGGTTTTCTGTATAGGGTAGTGTGAATATGTTCATTCTCAGACATTATCTGTATATCAAGAAAGTCTATCTAGTGTGCATTGTCCTCGCCTATAAAAGAAATGCCCGTTGTGTTACAATTGAGATAGTCACATATTTTTTTATCCAAACTCTCATCTCCATCCAAGATGAATATCAGATCGTCAATGTACCTATAATACCGTATGATATTCTTCTTAAAGGGATTTTCATCCGCATAAACGTGGGACAGCTCGCACCATCCCATAAAGAGATTGGCATAGGAGGGGGCAAATTTTCCCCCCATAGCCATCCCATGTCTCTGCAGATAGAAATCCCTTTGAAAAATAAAGAAATTATGTGTCAACAGGTACTCTATGGCATTTAGCAAAAACTGTTTAGTAACCAAATCAAAATTTCCATATAGGTTGAACATATTCTCTATAGCAATTATACCTTTCTCATGTGAGATAGATGTATATAATGATGATACATCAGCCACTAAAAACCTATATGTAGACTCCCAACGACACTCTTTTAATTTAATAAGTAAATCTATTGTGTCTTGGATGTAGCTTGGCAAATTTTTCACTAAAGGCTGTAGAAAGCTATCTACCACTTCAGACAGTGGTTCATTGAGAGAGTCTATCCCTGCTATAATGGGGCGACCTGGAGGATTGTGTGGATTTTTGTGGATTTTGGGGGGAAAATGAAAAATCGGCATAACTGTAAATTGTGCTATAAGATTCTCACAGATTGAGGTGTTGATAATGTTGTTGTACTTGGCTATCTGCACTATTTTTACCAATTATTTTCTGAATGTCTCTATGGGATTCTCTTTAAGTTTTACATATACATCTGTGTCACTTAGCTGTCTTTCTGCTTCTGCAATGTAATTAGTGGTATTTAAAACCACAACATTTACACCTTTGTCTGTTTGCCTGATTTTCCTTATTGCTAGTTAGTTGTTTAAGGGCTATTTTTTCTTTCGGTGTCAAGTTACTGTGTCCATATTTTTTTTTTATGGTTCTATCATTAAGATTTCTAAGTTTGTCCTCAACCGCTTTTTCAAATATATCTAGAGCTTAAGTTCTAGTGTGAACAGGATAGCATTGGCTTCTCTTTCTTGTTTTAAAGCTTTGTTCTGTTACAGTATTTTCTTCCTGTTGTCTCTGTATACTATCCTTGGACATTACTTGTAAATCTACAACTGTACACCATTCAGAAAAAGAAAATGGCAGATTATTCTCTGGTTTTGTATTTCTCTGTGTACACACATCCTTCTGTATGTTCAAACCAACCTTTTCATGGATATGTTTACGCAATGTTATCTTGCATGCAAAATTGTTAACATCCATGACAGTCTCAAATAAATTGAATTGATTTGTAGGTACAAAGTTAAGGCCTTTAGACAGTAACATTTTCTGTGTATCATCCAGAGTTATATCAGACAAATTAATCACATTGTTGTTACTCATATGTATTTCTGATTTATTTGTCCCTTTGATCTGGTTATATAGGTCTTCTGAGGATTCTTCCTTTGATTCTTTCCTAGGTAATACATCTTTGTTGTGTCTTCCCTTCTTGCCTTTGCCCCTTCCCCCTCTATGTTATTTTTTCTTGATGTTGCTCTTGGGGCATCCTCGTTTTTTGATTGCTGAGATGAGGCTTCTATGGCTGGTATTTCAGATGGTTGTTGTAGTACTGTTGGAACATTTGAGTCTTCAACCACTTCAAGATCTGATGAGTCTATTTCAAACTCTGTATCCGAAAAGGTGACATTTTTGCCTGTTTTAGGAAGTTTTCCTTGATATTTTCTGTGCTTTTTTGACTTAATTCTTGAAAAATCTTCATGTGTCGATCTATATACCTGCTTGGTATCATAGTCTCTTTGATCCCTGGTCATTTTACGGGATTTGAACTGCTACAGTTCCTGTCTGAAAGTATTCATATTGATCTCAAATTGTTTGTCATAATTTTTGAATTCCTCATCTTTTTTCAAAGTTATCAATTTATCCTGTACATCACGCATTTCCCTTGCTAAATCTGATCTCTGTTTTCTCTTGTTAAGTGTGTTCAGTCCATGGGTCATCCATTACTTATGGAATATATTCTCTCCCCAACAGGAAATTGCAAGAGGATCACCCAAGCAGAGCTGCTACATAGCTCCTCCCCTCACATGTCATATTCAGTCATTCTCTTGCAACCTAATAGATAGGATGTTGTGAGAGGTCTGTGGTGTTTTTATACTTAGTTTATTCTTCAATCAAAAGTTTGTTATTTTAAAATGACACCGGAGTGTGTTGTTTATTCTCAGGCAGTATTTGGAAGAAGAATCTGCCTGCGTTTTCTATGATCTTAGCGGCAGTAACTAAGATCCACTGGCTATTCTCGCATATTCTGAGGAGTGGGGTAACTTACAGAAAGGGAATGGCATGCGGGGAACCCTGCAAATGAGGTATGTGCAGTAAATTATTTTTCTAAGATATGGAATTGACTAAGAAAATACTGCTGATACCGATGTAATGTAAGTAAAAGCCTTTAATACAGTAAGAGCGACTGTTAGCAGGCTGGTTTAAATATATACAGTAAAGTAATTTTCTAAGGAATGGAATTGACTGAGAAAATGCTATTAATACTGAAGTGATGTTATAAGCCTTAAATGCAGTAGGAAGACTGGTATCAGGCTTATCAATAGAGATACATGCTCCTTAAAAAAGGGGATGTTTAAAACGATTCTGCTGGCATGTTTAATCGTTTTGTGAGGTACATTGGTGATAAAACTTGTTGGGGCATAAAATTTTTCCACATGGCTGACAATATTTCTGCATAGAAACAGTTAACTGAAACTCCCAATATTGTAATATTGAGTAGGAGGGGCCTATTTTAGCGCTCTTTTGACGCAGTAAAAATACAGGCTCTGTCTTCCTGCTTCATTCTGCTTGACACGGATCGTCTCCAGACAGCTTAAGGGACTTCAAAAGTCATTTTGAGGGAGGTAATCAGTCACAGCAGACCTGTGACAGTGGTTTTTTGACTGTATTAAAAAACGTTTTTTTGCTTATAAAAACCGTTTGGGTTTTAAGGGGTTAATCATCCATTGGCAAATGGGTGCAATGCTCTGCTAACTTAATACATTTACTGTGAAAATTTGATTGCTATAACTCATTGTTATTTCAACTGTGACAGTTTTCTGTGCTTCTTAAAGGCACAGTAGCGTTTTTCTTTATTACTTGTAAAATTATTTACAGTGTTTTCCAAGTCTGCTAGTCTTATTGCTAGTCTGTTTAAACATGTCTGACACAGATGAATCTGTTTGTTCACTATGTTTAAAGGCCACTGTGGAGCCCCACAGAAACATGTGTACCAAATGTATTGATTTCACTTTAAATAATAAAGGTCAGTCTTTATCTATAAAAGAATTATCACCAGACAACGAGGGGGAAGTTATGCCGACTAACTCTCCTCACGTGTCAGTACCTTCGCCTCCCGCTCAGGAGGCGCGTGATATTGTGGCGCCAAGTGCATCAGGGACGGCCATACAAATCACATTGCAAGACATGGCTAATATTATGAATAATACCCTGACAGAAGTATTATCTAAATTGCCAGAATTAAGAGGCAAGCACGATCGCTCTGGGGTAAGATTAGAGCGCGCTGGTGTTTCGAGAGCCATGTCCGATACTGCGTCACAGTTTGCAGAACATGAGGATGGAGAGCTTCATTCTGTAGTTGACGGATCTGATCCAGGGAAACCGGATTCAGAGATCTCTAATTTTAAATTTAAGCTTGAAAACCTCCGTGTATTGCTAGGGGAGGCTCTGAATGACTGTAATACAGTTGTGATTCCAGAGAAATTATGTAGGCTGGATAGATACTATGCAGTACCGATGTGTACCGACGTTTTTCCTATACCTAAAAGGCTTACAGAAATTATTAGCAAGGAGTGGGATAGACCTGGTGTGCCCTTTTCCCCACCTCCTGTATTTAGAAAAATGTTTCCAATAGACGCCACTACACGGGACTTATGGCAGACGGTCCCTAAGGTGGAGGGAGCAGTTTCTACTTTAGCTAAGCGTACCACTATCCCGTTGGAAGATAGTTGTGCTTTTTCGGATCCAATGGATAAAAAATTGGAGGGTTACCTTAAGAAAATGTTTGTTCAACAAGGTTTTATCTTACAGCCCCTTGCATGCATTGCGCCTGTCACTGCTGCTGCGGCATTTTGGTTTGAGTCTCTAGAAGAGGCCATCCACTCAGCTCCATTGGATGAAATTATGGATAAGCTTAAAGCACTTAAGCTAGCTAATGCATTTGTTTTGGATGCCATTGTACATCTAACTAAACTAACGGCTAAGAATTCCGGTTTTGCCATTCAGGCGCGCAGAGCGTTATGGCTTAAATCCTGGTTAGCTGATGTGACTTCTAAATCTAAATTACTTAATATTCCTTTCAAGGGGCAAACCTTATTCGGGCCCAGCTTGAAATAAATTATCGCTGACATTACGGGAGGTAAGGGTCATACCCTTCCTCAGGACAATGCCAAATCAAAGGCCAAACAGTCTAATTTTCGTGCCTTTCGAAACTTCAAGGCAGGAGCAACGTCAACTTCCTCCGCTCCAAAACAGGAAGGAACCGTTGCTCATTACAGACAGGCCTGGAAAACTAACCAGCCCTGGAACAAGGGCAAGCAGGCCAGAAAACCTGCTTCTGCCCCTAAGACAGCATGAAGGGATGGCCCCCTATCCAGAAACGGATCTAGTGGGGGGCAGACTTTCTCTCTTCGACCAGGCGTGGGCAAGAGATGTCCAGGATCCCTGGGCGTTGGAGATCATATCTCAGGGATATCTTCTGGACTTCAAGACTTCTCCTCCTCTAGGGAGATTTCATCTTTCAAGGTTATCAGAAAACCAAATAAAGAAAGAGGCATTCCTATGTTGCATACAAGACCTCCTAGTAATGGGAGTGATCCACCCAGTTCCGCGGACGGAACAAGGACAGGGATATTATTCAAATCTGTTCGTGGTTCCCAAGAAAGAGGGTACCTTCAGGCCAATTTTGGACCTAAAGATTTTAAACAAATTCCTAAGAGTTCCATCATTCAAAATGGAAACTATTCGGACTATCCTACCCATGATCCAAGAGGGTCAGTACATGACCACGGTGGATTTAAAGGATGCCTACCTTCACATACCGATTCACAAAGATCATCATCGGTTCCTCAGATTTGCCTTCCTAGACAGGCATTTCCAGTTTGTAGCTCTTCCCTTCGGGTTGGCTACGGCCCCGAGAATCTTTACAAAGGTGCTGGGCTCTCTTCTGGCGGTTCTAAGACCGCGAGGCATAGCGGTGGCTCTGTATCTAGACGACATCCTGATACAGGCGACAAGCTTGCAAATTGCCAAGTCTCATACAGAGATAGTTCTGGCATTTCTAAGGTCGCATGGGTGGAAGGTGAACGTGGAAAAGAGTTCTCTATCACCACGCACAAGAGTCTCCTTCCTAGGGACTCTGATAGATTCTGTAAAAATGAAAATTTACCTGGCGGAGGCCAGGTTATCAAAACTCTTAGATGCTTGCCGGGTCCTTCATTCCATTCCACACCTGTCAGTGGCTCAGTGCATGGAAGTAATCGGCTTAATGGTAGCGGCAATGGACATAGTGCCATTTGCGTGCCTGCATCTCAGACAGCTGCAGTTGTGCATGCTAAGTCAGTGGAATGAGGATTACTCAGATTTGTCCCCTCTACTAAATCTGGATCAAGAGACCAGAGATTCTCTTCTCTGGTGGTTATCTCGGGTCCATCTGTCCAGGGGCATGACTTTTCGCAGGCCAGATTGGACGATTGTGACAACAGATGCCAGCCTCCTAGGCTGGGGCGCAGTCTGGAATTCCCTGAAGGCTCAGGGATCCTGGACTCAGGAGGAGAAACTCCTCCCAATAAATATTCTGGAGCTAAGGGCAATATTCAACGCTCTTCTAGCTTGGCCTCAGCTAGCAACACTGAGGTTCATCAGATTTCAGTCGGACAACATCACAACTGTTGCTTATTTCAACCATCAAGGGGGAACCAGGAGCTCCCTAGCGATGTTGGAAGTCTCAAAGATAATTCGCTGGGCAGAGTCTCACTCTTGCTACTTGTCAGCGATCCACATCCCAGGAGTGGAGAACTGGGAGGCGGACTTTCTAAGTCGTCAGACTTTTCATCCGGGGTAGTGGGAACTCCATCCGGAGGTATTTGCTCAACTGGTCCATCATTGGGGCAAACCAGATCTGGATCTCATGGCGTCTCTCCAAAATGCCAAACTTCCTCTTTACGGTTCGAGGTCCAGGGACCCGGGAGCGAAGCTCATAGATGCTCTAGCAGCTCCTTGGTTCTTCAGCATGGCTTATGTGTTTCCACCGTTTCCTCTGCTCCCTCGACTGATTGCCAAGATCAAACAGGAGAGAGCATCAGTGATTCTGATAGCGCCTGCGTGGCCACGCAGGACCTGGTATGCAGACCTAGTGGTCATGTCGTCCTGTCCTCCATGGACTCTACCTTTGAGGAAAGACCTTCTAATACAAGGTCCTTTCAATCATCCATATCTAATTTCTCTGAGACTGACTGCGTGGAGATTGAACGCTTGATCCTATCAAAGCATGGTTTCTCCGAGTCAGTTATTGATACTTTGATACAGGCACGAAAGCCTGTTACCAGAAAAATCTACCATAAGATATGGCATAAATACCTGTATTAGTGCGAATCCAAGAGTTACTCGTGGAGTAAGGTTAGGATTCCAAGGATATTGTCTTTTCTCCAAGAGGGTTTGGAAAAAGGCTTATCAGCTAGTTCTTTAAAGGGACAGATTTCTGCTCTGTCTATTCTTTTGCACAAGCGTCTGGCATTAGTTCCAGACGTCCAGGCCTTTTGTCAAGCGTTAGCTAGGATTAAGCCTGTGTTTAAAACTGTTGCTCCTCCGTGGAGCTTAAACTTGGTTCTTAAAGTTCTTCAAGGAGTTCCATTTGAACCCCTTCATTCCGTTGATATTAAACTTTTATCTTGGAAAGTTCTATTTTTGATGGCTATTTCCTCGGCTCGAAGAGTCTCGGAATTGTCTGCCTTACACTGTGATTCTCCTTATCTGATTTTCCATTCAGACAAGGTAGTTCTGCGTACTAAACCTGGGTTTTTACCTAAGGTAGTCTCTAATAGGAATATCAATCAGGAGATTGTTGTTCCGTCATTATGTCCTAATCCTTCTTCAAGGAAGGAACGACTTTTGCATAATCTGGATGTAGTCCGTGCCCTGAAATTCTATTTACAGGCAACTAAAGATTTTCGTCAAACTTCTTCCCTGTTTGTCGTTTACTCTGGACAGAGGAGAGGTCAAAAAGCTTCGGCAACCTCTCTCTCCTTTTGGCTTCGTAGCATAATACGTTTAGCCTATGAGACTGCTGGACAGCAGCCCCCTGAAAGAATTACAGCTCATTCCACTAGAGCTGTGGCTTCCACCTGGGCCTTTAAGAATGAGGCCTCTGTTGAACAGATTTGCAAGGCTGCGACTTGGTCTTCGCTTCACACTTTTTCAAAATTTTACAAATTTGACACTTTTGCTTCTTCGGAGGCTGTTTTTGGGAGAAAGGTTCTACAGGCAGTGGTTCCTTCCGTTTAAGTGCCTGCCTTGTCCCTCCCATCATCCGTGTACTTGGCTTTGGTATTGGTATCCCATAAGTAATGGATGACCCGTGGACTGAACACACTTAACAAGAGAAAACATAATTTATGCTTACCTGATAAATTTATTTCTCTTGTAGTGTGTTCAGTCCATTGCCCGCCCTGTCTTTTTAAGGCAGATCTAAATTTTATTTAATACTTCAGTCACCACTGCACCCTATGGTTCCTCCTTTCTCGTCTTGTTTTGGTTGAATGACTGAATATGACATGTGAGGGGAGGAGCTATGTAGCAGCTCTGCTTGGGTGATCCTCTTGCAATTTCCTGTTGGGGAGAGAATATATTCCATAAGTAATGGATGACCCGTGGACTGAACACACTACAAGAGAAATAAATTTATCAGGTAAGCATAAATTATGTTTTTTCTTAAATTTGATCAAAAGATTGATTAATGCAAAGGAACATGTGTCCAGTATATTATTCCACTTTGATATAAAGTCCACATCTGTTACACTGAATGAGGGGAAAAAATTAATTCGTAATCACCTTGGAATTCTTTTATGATGTACATAAATCAGGAAAGATTTAATATCCAATTCTAATTTGATATTTTTCTTTCTCAGCATGTCTATTTCAAAAAACATGCTATCAATGGTATGGATCAACTCATCCACTGACTCATAATCACATTCATTGAAGTTGCTAAATACATACGATCCCTCCTGTCTGTCTTCCATTTCAAAATTGTTAGCACTGATGCTGTTGTCGTTATATTAATCATAAATTAATCATAAATTAATTTCTGTTTTAAATAGTATCAATGAGTTGGTGTAAAATCATAAACTGTTATCAACAGACTTGTGGAATTATTGTTTATACATATGTAAATAGCTAACACATAAGAACACACATTGTACCTTTAAAAGTAAATTGTTTAATAGAGGTGTGCACAGGTGGCTTCCTATGTAGTGACCAAGTGCGCATGCACGAGACGCGTATGCAGGTGAACCTGTGTTCATTGTGATTGTATCTTATGAAGATGTGTTCTTATGAGTGCCGTTGTCTATGTTTTTAAATGGAATAATAAACTTCTTGGATTTTATTGAGAGGCTGCTTTTCAACATCATTGGGCTGTAGTGCGCTGCACTGCATATTATCGTGTTAATTCTTTGGTGTGCTGAACAGACGCATTGTGCAAGCTGCATACATTTCCCCAGGCAACCCTAGACTCACTCTCCATTATGCCATTCAGTAAGTGAAGCAACAGGCGGAGTTTTTCAGCGCATGAACTTAAGGTGAGAGTGTTTGTGGCGCTATACCCTACAAAGATGTACTAAGGTATTTTGTGTCTGTTTATGGGGCATTAGCTGCCTATACAATCTCTCATGACTTTACCTTTGAATCAAAGGCTTTGATATGTATTTGGCTGTTTCAACGGAAGCCAATTATACACACTAAAGTGAGATAACATTTGCTAATCAATTAAAGCAAGGTTGATTTTTAGTGAAGAGTAAAGAAAGCGCTTATACACAAACAACTGACGGCTGAAGACGAGGTGAGTGATTAATATAATGACAACGGCATCAGTGCTAACTATTTTGAAATGGAAGACAGACAGGAGGGATCGTATGTATTTAGCAACTTCAATGAATGTGATTATGAGTCAGTGGATGAGTTGATCCATACCATTGATAGCATGTTTTTTGAAATAGACATGCTGAGAAAGAAAGATATTAAATTAGAATTGGATATTAAATCTTTCCTGATTTATGTACATAATAGAATAATTCCAAGGGGATTACGAATAAAAGATTTTCCCTCATTCAGTGTAACAGATGTGGACTTTATATCAAAGTGGAATAATATACTGGACACATGCTCCTTTGCATTAATCAATCTTTTGATCGAATTTAAGAAAAAACAGAGATCAGATTTAGCAAGGGAAATGCGTGATGTACAGGATAAATTGATAACTTTTCAAAAAGATGAGGAATTCAAAAATGATGACAAACAATTTGAGATCAATATGAACACTTTCAGACAGGAACTGTGGCAGTTCAAATCCCGTAAAATGACCAGGGATAGCAGAGAATTACAAGAATTACAAGAATTTTAAACTAATTACACCTAATCTAATCCCCCTAATAAAGTAAAAAAGCCCACCAAAATAATAAAATTCACTACCTTATATTAAATTACAAATAGCCCTTAAAAGGGCATTTTGCAGGGCATTGCCCCAAAGTAATCAGCTCTTAAACCTGTAAAAAAAAATACAATACCCCCCAATATTAAAACCCACCACCCACACACCCAACCCTACTCTAAAACCCACCCAATCCCCCCTTAAAAAAACCTAACACTACCCCCTTGAAGATCACCCTACCTTGAGACGTCTTCACCCAGCCGGGCACAAGTGGACGTCCAGAGGGTCCAAAGTCTTCATCCTATCCGGCCAGAAGAGGACATCCAGACCGGCAGAAGGCTTCATCCAGGCGGCATCTTCTATCTTCAACCTTCATTGAAGTTCAATCCGATTGGCTGATCCAATCAGCCAATAGGATTGAACTTGCATTATATTGGTTGTTTCCTACCTTAAATCTGATTGGCTGATAGGATTCTATCAGCCAATCGGAATTCAAGGGACGCCATCTTGGATGACGTCACTTAAAGGACCAGTCATTCAGTCATCGGCCATCAGATGAAGAGGATGCTCCGCGTCGGATGTCTTGAAGATGGACCCGCTCCGCTCCGGAAGGATGGCGATAGAAGATGCCACCTGGATGAAGCCTTCTGCCGGTCTGGATGTCCTCTTCTGGCCGGATAGGATGAAGAATTCGGACCCTCTGGACATCCACTTGTGCCTGGCTGGGTGAAGACGTCTCAAGGTAGGGCGATCTTCAAGGGGGTAGTGTTAGTTTTTTTAAGGGGATTGGGTGGGTTTTAGAGTAGGGTTGGGTGTGTGGGTGGTGGGTTTTAATGTTGGGGGGTTATTGTATTTTTTTTACAGGTGAAAGAGCTGATTACTTAGGGGCAATCCCCCGCAAAAGACCCTTTTAAGGGCTATTTGTAATTTAGTATAGGGTAGGGAATTTTATTATTTTGGGGGGCTTTTTTATTTTATTAGGGGGATTAGATTAGGTGTAATTAGTTTAAAATTCTTGTAATTATTTTTTTATTTTCTGTAATTTAGTGTTTGTTTTTTTCGCAATTTTGTTTATTTAATTTAATTGTAATTAATTGTAGGTAGTTTAGGTAATTAGTTTAATTATAGTGTAGTGTTAGGTGTAATTGTAACTTAGGTTAGGGTTTATTTTACAGGTAAATTTGTATTTATTTTAACTAGGAAGTTATTAAATAGTTAATAACTATTTAATAACTATTGTACCTAGTTAAAATAAATACAAAACTGCCTGTAAAATAAATATAATTCCTAAGCTAGCTACAATGTAACTATTAGTTATATTGTAGCTATCTTAGGGTTTATTTTATAGGTAAGTATTTAGTTTTAAATAGGAAAAATGTATTTAATTGTAGTAAATTTATTTATATGTATTTAAATTATATTTAAGTTAGGGGGGGTGTTAGGGTTAGGGTTAGATTTAGGCTTAGGAGTTAATAAATGTATTATAGTGGCGTCGATGTTGGCGGCAGCAGATTAGGGGTTAATAAATTCAATATAGTTGCAGCAATGTTGGGGGGGCAGATTAGGGGTTAATAACTATAATATAGGTGTCGGCGATGTTGGGGGCAGTAGATTAGGGGTTCATAAGTATAATGTAGGTGGCGGCGGTGTCCGGAGCGGCAGATTAGGGGTTAATAATCTAATGTAGGTGTCAGGGATAGTGGGGGCGGCAGATTAGGGGTTAATAAGTGTAAGATTAGGGGTGTTTAGACTCGGGGTTCATGTTAGGGTGTTAGGTGTAGACATAAAATTAATTTCCCCATAGGAAACAATGGGGCTGCGTTAGGAGCTGAACGCTGCTTTTTTTCAGGTGTTAGGTTTTTTTTCAGCCAGCTCAGCCCCATTGTTTCCTATGGGTAAATCGTGCACAAGCACATTTAGCCAGCTTACCGCTACCGTAAGCAACGCTGGTATTGAGGTGAGATGTGGAGCTAAATTCTGCTCTACGTTCACCTTTTTGCGGCTAAAAAAACCTGTTATACCAGCGTTACTTTAGATGAGCGGTGAGAAAAAACTAAGCATTAGCAACACACCCCTGTTAACGCAAAACTCGTAATCTCGCCAAATGTAATTAATTTGTCTGATATAACTTTGGATGATACACAGAGAATGTTACTGTCTAAAGGCCTTAACTCTGTACCTTCAAATCAATTCAATTTATTTGAGACTGTCATGGATGTTAACAATTTTGCATGCAAGATAACATTGCGTAAACATATCCATGAAAAGGTTGATTTGAACGTACAGAAGGATGTGTGTACACAGAGATATACAAAACCAGAGAATAATGTGCCATTTTCTTTTTCTGAATGTTGTACAGTTGTAGATTTACAAGTAATGTCCAAGGATAGTATACAGACACAACAGGAAGAAAATACTGTAACAGAACAAAGCTTTAAAACAAGAAAGAGAAGTCAATGCTATCCTGATCACACTAGAACTTAAGCTCTAGATATATTTCAAAAAGCGGTTGAGGACAAACTTAGAAATCTTAATGATAGAACCATAAAAAAAAAAATATGAACACAGTAACTTGACACCGAAAGAAAAAATAGCCCTTAAACAACTAACTAGTAATAAGGACAATCAGGCAAAGGTGGAAATGTTGTGGTTTTAAATACCACTAATTACATTGCAGAAGCAGAAAGACAGCTAAGTGACACAGATGTATATGTAAAACTTAAAGAGAATCCCACAGTGACATTCAGAAAAGAATTGGTAAAAATAGTGCAGATAGCCAAGTACAACAACGTTATCAACACCTCAATCTGTGAGAATCTTATAGCACAATTTCCAGTTATGCCTATTTTTCCCCAAAATCCACAAAAATCCACACAATCCTCCAGGTCGCCCCATTATAGCAGGGATAGACTCTCTCAATGAACCACTGTCTGAAGTGGTAGATAGCTTTCTACAGCCTTTAGTGAAAAATTTGCCAAGCTACATCCAAGACACAACAGATTTACTTATTAAATTAAAAGAGTGTCATTGGGAGTCTACATATAGGTTTTTAGTGGCTGATGTATCATCATTATATACATCTATCTCACATGAGAAAGGTATAATTGCTATAGAGTATATGTTCGACCTATATGGAAATTTTGATTTGGTTACTAAACAGTTTTTGCTAAATGCCATAGAGTACCTGTTGACACATAATTCCTTTATGTTTCAAAGGAATTTCTATCTGCAGAGACGTGGGACGGCTATGGGGGCAAAATTTGCCCCCTCCTATGCCAATCTCTTTATGGGATGGTGGGAGCTGTCCCACATTTATGCGGATGGAAATCCCTTTAAGAAGAATATCATACAGTATTATAGGTACATTGACGTTCTGATGTTCATCTTGGATGGAGATGAGAGTTTGGCTAAAGAATTCTGTGACTATCTCAATTGTAACACAGCGGGCATTTCTTTTATAGGCGAGGACAATGCACACTAGATAGACTTTCTTGATATACAGAAAATGTCTGAGAATGAACATATTCACACTACCCTATACAGAAAACCGTCAGCAGGGAACACTATCCTGCAATATAATTCCTGCCACCCCAGACATGTTGTTAGGGTATTCCGAAGGTGGAATACATCAGAGCCAGTAGAAATTGTACAAAGGATGAGGAATACAGTAAACAAGTTGCAATAACACTGACAGATTAAAAGATAGAGGCTATGATACTCTATTGCTGAATAAAGTGAGGGATGAGATAGAACATACACCAAGGGAAGAGTTACTGAAATATAAGCAAAAAATCTTGAGTAATAAGAAGGGACAATCCAAACTTAAATTCATCACTACTTACAGTGATGAATATCACAAAATTTGTAATATTATAAAATAATCTTTACCAATTTTGTATACTGATCCTATCATTAAAGAGATAGTGGAGGAAGGCTGTGATTTTGTCACTAGAAGGGCCAAAACTTTGGGTAATTTTCTGTCTCCATCAGACTTGCCCAATAAGACTAACACTACTTGGCTTAAAAAGAGAGTTGGTTTCTTTAAATGTAGACCTCCAATCTCCAAAACTTGTTCCCATGTTATAGAGGGACGGAAGTTTAAATCTAACAGTACGCAGAAGGAACATTACATTAATTTTTACATAACGTGTGCTACGACACATGTTGTTTATTTGTTAACATGCCAAATTTGCCTTAAGCAATATACAGGTAAAACCAAACGTTCCTTAAAGGATAGGTTTCTTCAACATCTTAGATCAATAGAAGATGTTGAATCTGATACTCCTGTTGCAAGACACTTTAAAGAATTGCACAATGCTGACGTGTCTAAATTGTCAATACAGGGTATTGACCATGTGCTTATGTGGAAGAGGGGAGGAGATAGAGAAAACAAACTTAATAAAAGAGAGGTATACTGGATCTTTACATTACAAACTAGTAACCCCCAAGGTCTAAAAATGAGGGAGAGATCTTGATTTGTTTATCTAACTATAGTTACTTCTCCTCTCTTTCACATCTCTTCACATGGAACAATGTAGAAACAACCTTTGATTAATATGGTTATATACATCACATAAAATAGAAATATTTTACACTGGATTAATTATGTATTAGTGTAGTGTACATAATATACCACCTTATAGGCAATCTGGTATACTGTGTCTTTTTGTGTCAGTCCACTTTTCTTATATATAAAATTCTTCATACAAATTCATTTGAGACAACAATTTAGACGACTGTGTCTTTCCATGATAGCATATGTATATATTTTTTCACGTATATATGTTTACAAACTGGTTGCGAAAATAAATTAATTTCTGTTTTAAATAGTATCAATGAGTTGGTGTAAAATCATAAACTGTTATTTACAGACTTGTGGAATTATTGTTTATACATATGTAAATAGCTAACACATAAGAACACACATTGTACCTTTAAAAGTAAATTGTTTAATAGAGGTGTGCACAGGTGGCTACCTATGCAGTGACCAAGTGCGCATGAACGAAACGCATATGCAGGTGAACCTGTGTTCATTGTGATAGTATCATATGAAGATGTGTTCTTATGAGCGCAGTTGTCTATGTTTTTAAATGGAATAATAAACTTCTTGGATTTTATCGAGGGGCTGCTTTTCAACATCATTGGGCTGTAGTGTGCTCCACTGCATATTATATATATATATATATATATATATATATATATATATATATATATATATATATAAATAATGCAATTCAGCAGTCACTCCTATAATTACAGTATTGTGTTACATTTTGGGGAAAGATGTATACACTTGGGGAAAAAATTATGCATTTAATAAATAAATTTGGTTGTTTAGTGTAAACCTCTGACATGCAAAAACAATTTCACCCTCTTGCCAATGAGCTTTATAACCTTGAGAATTTATCACAATTGCTGTTTCCCTTTTGCTGCTGTAATACATAATTTAAGTTGTATAATTTCCTTTTTTTTTTTGTGGATTTTCTATGATCTTCATTTCTCCAGGAAACAAGCATTTGTTGCATTTATTGTGGTATGTGATACTACCTAAAGAAAAGTGTAAAGTATCTGTTTTAGGATGTACTAAAAAACGCCTGCCAGGATACCAAGAGATTTTCTGGTGGGCTGCAGCAGCTGGGGCTGGGCAGCTAAAATTTAAAGGGACACTGAACCCAAATTTTTTTCTTTCATGATTCAGATAGAGCATGACATTTTAAGCAACTTTCTAATTTTCTCCTATTATCAAATTTTATTTATTCTCTTGGTATCTTTATTTGAAATGCAAGAATGCAAGTTTAGATGCTGGCCCATTTATGGTAAACAACCTGGGTTGTCCTTGCTGATTGGTGGATTAATTCATCCACCAATAAAAAAAGTGCTGTCCAGAGGTCTAAACCATTAAAAAAGCTTAAATGCCTTCTTTTTCAAATAAAGATTTCAAGAGAAGGAAGAAACATTCATAATAGGAGTAAATTAGAAAGTTGCTTAAAATTGCATGCTCTGAGGGATATTTATCAAAGTCTCAACTATGCTGCGTTTTTATTTTTGATACTGTGGTTTGTTGGTTTGTTTGTTTGTTTGTTTTTGTAATTTAGTGGGGTTTTTTGTAACTTAGTGTTTGTTTTTTTGTAACTTAGTAATTTTTAATAGTATATTTAAACAATTTGAGTAGGGCTAGAGTTTTTTTTAATATGTAATATAGTTAATTTAATTGCTAGTTTAATGTAATTGTAGTATAATAGTTAGGGTAGGTTAATTAATAGTTTAATATAGTTTATTTTAATTCTAAAGGTATGTTCAAATTTATTATAAGATAGGGATGTGGTAATTTTAATGTAAAGTTAGCGGGTTGTTAGGTTTAGGGGTTATTAGCTTAATTTAGTTTATGGCGATGTGGGGGGCTGGCGGTTTAGGGGTTAATATTTTTAGTTAATGGTAGCTATGTGGGAGGCCAGGGGTTAAGGGGTTAATACATTTATTTAGTGGCGGCCGGGTCCGGGAGCGGCAGGATAGGGGTTAATAAGTTTATTAAAGTTGCGGCAGGGTCCGGGAGTGGCCGGATAGTGGTTAATAGTGGCATCAATGTTGGGACGGCATCTTAGGGGTGTTTAGACTCGGGGTTTATTTTAGGGTGTTAGGTTTAAACTTAACTGGTTTTCTACCATAGAAATCAACAGGATATCTGGCAGCATCGAACATGAGCTTTCGCTGTTTTCAGACTCCCATTGATTCCTATGGCATCTAGGGTGGCGGATTGAAAACCAGGTACACTTGGCCGGAATAGCCGCAAACGTACCGGTTAACTATTTGATAACTTTGAAAAAGTGTCAAATAGTGCCGAATGTGTTTTCAGAACATCTGTAATGACGTAAGCATCAATCTGTGTCAGATTTAGACTGGCGGATCGCATGTTACCTCACAAATTTCAACTTTTGCCGGTCTGTAGGCTTTGATAACTAGGTCGAATCAAGCTCGCCACAATTACGCTACAAAATTCATTGTATTTGCAGTTGACGGCTTGATAAATATCCCCCTCTATCTGAATTCCGAAAGAAAACATTTGGGTTCAGTGTCCTTTTAAAGGGGCGGTGCTGCTGGTCAGGTTATGCAACTGTAAGTATCACCTCTTTTTTCTCCTCCGAGCTTCATGTATTCAGGCACAAAGTATTTCCTTGTAAGTTTTATTTACCATTTATGTAGCCCTCCTCTGAATGGTTTTCAGTTTCTAGTCAAGTCATACTGTGAAACAGAGTGACACACTGTTTTTAGTATGTAAAAGAAATCAGGGAGTTGTGGATGAAACTGGTTTGTAGGGGGCTTATATAATGGTATATATATTTATTTATTTTAATTTAACTAGAAACAAATATAATTTTATTATTAAAAAAATGTTGATGGAAGGAGTATCCCACTTATCCCCTTGAGAAAAATGTGGTGTGTGCATTTTACAGAATCAACATAAAATAGGGCTGGTCTTCAAATTTTTACATGGTTGTTTTTTATTCTATATCTATTCTAAGATATTTATTAATATAACCGAAAAAAAATTTTTTGTATTTAAAGATTTCCCATATTAAAATAAATACTTGTTTGTTTAGTGCACCTTTCATACACTCACACGCACTCCCCCACACATACGCACAAGCATGAAGCAGAAAGAAAAATACACCAATGCTTTTTAAAATTAAATTAATAATAATAATATTACGACTCAAGTTTGTGATGCTTGAATACTGAAACCCTATTTTAAATAGAGCAATTTATTTATGTTTTAATTTGCTTATGTGTGTGTTCTGTAAGTACTTATCCATATTGTAATATTATAGAATACCATTATATATACAATATTTCACAACTATGATAAAATAAATCACTGCCAATGTAACTGAAAATGATATATCCTTTATTCCTAATTGTCTGCTTTATGATTCTATGCTTGATCAATTTTGTATTTATATTTTCATGTTCTTTTCTCTGCTATACAGTCATTTAATTTTACTATACATTTATAGCTTTACAGTCAACATCCATGGACCCATTTCTGGGAAAGAAAATAACAATTACAGAACTGTTCTATCTCCAGATTGGTACATTTGTAGAAAACCTGCAATAAAGAGAAATGAGGCAAAGAGGAGACACATAATGAAGTATAGTGTTAGATCTTTAGAGAGCAACAGCTGACTTGAGCCTTTCATCTTCTAAGGTCACTATGAAGTACGCAATAATCCCCTAATGTCCACAAAACTGCCTGCGCTTCTTAAAATTTTAAATCTCATCACAAATTCAGTTTTCTTTTACCTTCTGATAACCTCTTTGGTTTTCTTTTATTATGTTTCATCTTTCCACAAATTGCAAATTACTTCTCTTACCACAGTATCAGCATGAAATAATCGTTTGAGATTGCTCTGGGTTTCCAGCCTTAATTGGCTATTCGGAGTAGATTAAGATTCTATATTATCTTTGTGCATAATTACTGTAGCCAGGAACAAAATAACTGTAGAAATGAGCTGCTATATTTAAAACCCACGAGCTGCATTTACAGTCATTCATGAGGAATTGTTACATAGAGGAAAGTGAAGTAAACATTACTATTCAAGCTGAATATGAAATTGCAAGGTTATTGAATATTTTGTTTTAGTCCCTGTTGAAATCAGTTGACTATAAAGTGTATGTGATTTTGTGGAGTTTATAAAGGTTGTTTGCCGCATGTGCTATATATTCAAATTCATTTTGGAATATCATTCCTTTCTTGTCTGGCAATTTTTTTTTATCTTTATCAATTTAGGCTCCTCTTCTGTTACATGCAAAATATAATACTGAAGAGACAGGAATACACAAATAGCAGCATTTTTTTTAAATAATATCAGCATTTTTACGTATCTGTAAAAATGTCAGATTTCAAGTGTTTGTTACTGACAGTTTATAAAATGAGAACTGAACAAAGGCAACCATTCAACCATTCATTGGATTTAGTTTGCTTTCATTAACCAAAGTTGATAAATTATATACATATAAATATGTGTATGTGCATATATAAAACAATAATAATTATGAGGGGGGTGGAAGTCTTGGTGAGTTTGCACACTTTTTTTGTAGGACTTGACCCCAGATTTAAACAGTGAATTACAAAAACAAATTCAAAACCGTAAACAAAATGTCAGAATTTGAATGGTTTCTAACATTATATATATATAACTTGTGCAGTTATTGAGTTTCCTTACAATTATAGGAATTATCTAAATATTCTAGGCCTGTAAGTTTTGCTATTTCATCTTGATAAATGAAGGCTGGCCTGCTTGTTTCAAAATATGCACTGAGATTATATGTGAAGAAAAAGGACATGTATGTGAAACTATTAATGAATGCAAGGTAAATTAAGATGAAAACAGTTTATTGATTGGTATGCTTCAGAAAAAAGTGTTACTATCAATGCTGGGTGTTCCATCACATTCTCTGGGACCGATTAACCAAATGGCGGGCGGACATGATACACTGTAGCGAATCATGTCCGCCCGACATTGCTGAATGCCGACAGCATACACGGTCTGCATTTAACATTGCACAAGCAGTTCTGGTGAACTGCTTGTGCAATGCCGCCCCCTGCAGATTCACGGCCAATCGGCTGCTAGCAGGGGGTGTCAATCAACCCGATCATATCTGATCGGGTTGATTGCTGTCGAGTTAATTGCTGACAAGTTAAGGAGCAGCGGTCTTAAGACCGCTGCTTCTTAACTGCTGTTTCTGGCGAGCCTGAAGGCTCGCGCAAAAACAGGGGCATCAGGGGCCATTCGGCCCTTGATAAATTGGCCCCTATATCTCTCCTGCAAGAATCTGCACTCTAGTTGCAAGAATTCCTGGTTCACTCCCTTAGAACATACCGTGAGAGGGTCATTGTGATAGTTCTCGCAATGCTGATGTATTTTAGATCATTTCACAAGCTGCAGGCAGTTTGAAGGTTGAGCAGGTATAGCTGAAGATGTATTTTGACATTGGAATAGGTAAGCTCATATATATAAAATATGTTCTTTCTTTTTTTTTTTAAGTTATAATTGCCAGGGCTCTCACTTTTCTTGCTACAAATGAATGACCAAATTGTATTAGAAATAAGCAACTTTCATTTGAATAGAACCAAGTTGCATCCTCCTTAATCATACTCATTAGACATGCACACACAAAAAATTAGATTTGGATAAATCATTTGCCATGAAAAAATAAACAATTTACGCCCAGATTACGAGTTTTGCTTTAGAGGCTATGCGGTGCTAACGAGCAGTTTTCTCTCACCGCTCACTTACCTACAGTGCTGGTATTACGAGTTTTCAGAAACTCGTCGTTAAAAGACAAGAAGTGAGCGTTGAGCAAAATTTTGCTCATTACCGCACTCCAATACCAGCGCTGCTTAAGTCAGCGGTGAGCTGGTGTAATGTGCTCGTGCAAGATTTCCCCATAGGAATCAACGGGGAGAGCCGGCTGAAAAAATGTCTAACACCTGCAAAAAAGCAGCGTAAAACTCACTAATGTAGCCCCATTGATTTCTATTGGGAAACACATTTTATGTCTACACCTAACACCCTAACATGAACCCCGAGTCTAAACACCCCTAATCTTACACTTATTAACCCCTAATCTGCCGCCCCTGACATCGCCGACACCTACATTATATTATTAACCCCTAATCTGCTGCTCCGGACACCGCCGCCACCTACATTATACTTATGAACCCCTAATCTGCTGTCCCCAACATCGCTGACACCTACATTATATTTATTAACCTCTAATCTGCCACCCCCAATGTCGCTGCAACCTACCTACACTTATTAACCCCTAATCTGCTGCCCCCAACATCGCCACCACTGTATTAAAGTTATTAACCCCTAAACCTAAATCTAACCCTAAACCTAACACCCACTAGCTTAAATATAATTACAATAAATCTAAATAAATATTCCTATCATTACCTAAATAATTCCCTTTTAAAACTAAATACTTACCTATAAAATAACACCTAACACCCACTAGCTTAAATATAATTACAATAAATCTAAATAAATATTCCTATCATTACCTAAATAATTCCCTTTTAAAACTAAATACTTACCTATAAAATAAACCCTAAGCTAGCTACAATATAACTAATAGTTACATTATATCTAGCTTAGGGTTTATTTTTATTTTACAGGCAAGTTTGTATTTATTTTAACTAAGTAGAATAGTTATTAAATAGTTATTAACTATTTAATAACTACCTAGCTAAAATAAATACAAAAGTACCTGTAAAATAAAACCTAACCTAAGTTACAATTACACCTAACACTACACTATAATTAAATAAATTAACTAAATTAAATACAATTACCTAAATTAAATTAAATTAGCTAAAGTACAACAAAAAACTAACACTAAATTACAGAAAATAATAAACAAATTACAGAAATTTAAACTAATTACAATTAATCTAATAGCCCTATTAAAATAAAAAAGCCCCCCCAAAATAAAAAAAAACCCTAGCCTAAACTAAACTACCAATAGCCCTTAAAAGGGCCTTTTGCAGGGCATTGCCCCAAAGTAATCAGCTCTTTTACCTGTAAAAAAAAATACAAACAACACCCCCAACAGTAAAACCCACCACCACCCACACAACCAACCCCCCCAAATAAAACCCTACTTTTGCCCGTCTGGAGGACCACTTCGCCCGGCTTGGATGAAGATGTCTCCCGGTAAGTCGATCTTCAGGGGGTTAGTGTTAGGTTTTTGTTGGGCAGCAAAAGAGCTATCTGCCCTTTTAAGGGCAATGCCCATCCAAATGCCCTTTTCAGGGCAATGTGGAGCTTAAGTTTTTTTAGTTTGGGTTTTATTGGGGGAGGGGTTGGTTGTGTGGGTGGTGGGTTTTACTGTTGGGGGGGTTGTTTGTATTTTTTTTTTACAGGTAAAAGAGCTGATTACTTTGGGGCAATGCCCCCCAAAAGGCCATTTTAAGGGCAATTGGTAGTTTAGTTTAGGCTTTTGGGGGGGGGCTTTTTAATTTTTTTTAATTTTAATATGGCTATTAGATTATGTGTAATTAGTTTACATTTCTGTAACTTGTTTATTATTTTCTGTAATTTAGTGTTTGTTTGTTTGTTTTGTACTTTAGCTAATTTAATTTAGCTAATTGTATGTAATTTATTTAATTGCATTTAATTTAGTTAATTTATTTAATTATAGTATAGTGTTAGGTGTAATTGTAACTTAGGTGAGGTTTTATTTTACCGGTAGTTTTGTTTTATTTTTTATTTTAGCTAGGTAGTTATTAAATAGTCAATAACTATTTAATAACTATTCTACCTAGTTAATATAAATACAAACTTGCCTGTAAAATAAAAATAAACGCTAAGATAGCTACAATGTAACTATTAGTTATATTGTAGCTAGCTTAGGGTTTATTTTATAGGTAAGTATTTAGTTTTAAATAGGAATAATTTAGTTAATGATAGGAATTTTTAGTTAGATTTCTTTTAATTATATTTAAGTTAGGGGGTGTTAGGGTTAGCCTTAGATTTAGGGGTTAATAACTTTAATATAGTGGTGGCGATGTTGGGGGCAGATTAGGGGTTAATAAATGTAGGTAGGTGGCGGCGATGTTAGGGACGGCAGATTAGGGATGAATAATATTTAACTAGTGTTTGCGAGGCGGAAGTGCGGTGGTTTAGGGGTTAATATATTTATTATAGTGATGACAATGTCTGGTTAGGCAGATTAGGGGTTAAAAAATTTCTTTTAGTGTTTGGGATGTGGGAGGGCCTCGGTTTAGTGGTTAATAGGTAGGTTATGGGTGTTTGTGTACTTTTTAGCACTTTAGTTAAGAGTTTTATGCTACGGCTTTGTAGTGTAAAACTCTTAACTACTGACTTTAAAATGCTGTACCAGTCTTGACAGGAGAGGGTCTACCGCTCACTTTTTGGCAGACTCGTAATACCAGCGTTTTGCAAATCCCATTGAAAAAAAGAGGATATGCAATTTAAGTAAGTGGATTTGCGGTATTGCCAAGTCTGGCCAAAAAAGTGAGCGGTAGACCTGTACCTGCAAGACTCGTAATACCAGCGGGCGTTAAAAAGCAGCGTTAGGACCGGCTAACGCTGTTTTTTTAAGCTTACCGCAAAACTCGTAATCTAGGCGTTAGTTTGGTCCAAAATTAGTTCATAAGGTAATTCAGTTCTGATACATTTTGACTGTTTTATGTTTGTAAACAGAAATTTGTTATCCTCTTATTTCCTAGGGGGAGCATATTTAGGGCACCTGAACACTAGATTACTGTAATAACTTGAAATCTGTTCAGGAACCACAACTGCAGGTGGCAAAAGTTAAGTATGTCCCTTTAAGTGGGGGTTGTATATAAATAGGTCTCTTTAAGAAGAATTTGTATAGGTGTATGTCCCTTAAGATGAACTTGCAGATGAGAATGTCTCTTAGCTGATACAGCTTGTGGCTGCAGCAGGAAGTATGTCCCTTTAAGATGAACTTGTAGATGAGAATGTCTCTTAGCTGATACAGCTTGTGGCTGCAGCAGGAAGTATGTCTCTTTAAGAGGAGTTTGAATATAAGAATGTCTCTTTAAGACAACATTTGTAGATAATAATGTTCCTTAGCTCATGCAGCTTATGTATCCAGAGGAGTGATTCTCCTGTGTAACAAGTAGTAGTGTCTGTGTAGCTGGAGAGTAAATGCTGTTTCCCAGCCGGACTGGAACCAAAAAAAAGGCCCGGGCATTTTATGGCAAAGAGGCCCACTCCCCCCCCCCCTTTGCTCACCATTTCTTATTTAACCGTATACCAAACATGGCAAGTATAATACTTGTTAAAGTGACAAAAACATTTAACATTTCCAATACCCCATAATCAATTTATCAAATTATTTTGTCAATTGGTTGGTATGAAAAATTAAGTAAAATATAAAAAAACACAACAAAACCAAAATAAAGTGCTAATTTTTTTTTTTATAAAAACAAGTGCATTCTTAAAAGATGGGTAACTGAAAAAAGATAAAACACAGAGGCGCCAAACATGGCCTAGTATAGCCAGAAACCAGATAATAAAATCCACAAGGTAGCAATTGAATACTCACAGAGGAGGCGCACCCATTGGTGCTTTTGAAGCAGTCTGGAGCCTCTCAGTGGTCCAGCTCACTGGTGTACTTCATGGGTCAGTTGTAGCCCTTGGTAGTGGTGATTAACAGGTTCCTGTTAGTTGGTCTGCAGTTTCAACCTCCAGTTTCTAACTCCAGTGTGCTAACTGGAGTTAGAAACTGGAGGTTGAAACTGCAGACCAACTAACAGGAACCTGTTAATCACCACTACCAAGGACTACAACTGACCCATGAAGTACACCAGTGAGCTGGACCACTGAGAGGCTCACTTTGTGCCCAAAAGAAATGTGATTCATGAGAGAGCTTGTTTTCACAAACGTGCCAAGCGTGTGGGAGAATCTATGGAGTCATTTGTGCGCAGCCTGTATGAACTAGTTGAATTCTGTGAGTTTGGTGTTTCTAAAGAGGAGCAAATCAGAGACAGGATAGACATAGGAATTGCAAATGCTGAAGTCTCACTGAAGCTACAGTTAGAGTCTGAGTGAACTGGTGAAAAAGCAAAGTGCTGATCTGAGGTCTGAGAGTATTGTGTATGAAGTGCAGCAGTTCAGGAGAGCTGCTAGTGAAAGGCAAAGTGTGAGCGGTAGACCAAGGGCAACAGATAGGCCCAGAAGCAGATGGGCGCAGCATGCCCAATGCACACGGTGCAACCGTACCCATGATCAGAGTGTCATATGCCCTGCTAAAGACAAAAGATGTAGAAAATGTAACAGAATGGGCCATTTTGAAGTGGTGTGTAAAACTGAATATATTAAGGAGATGCAGGTGGATAGCGACCAGGAGGGTCAAGAAGTGTCCTTTGTAGGGTCTGTTGTTGAACGGTCGGGTTCAGAAAAAGATTGGAGGGTTACTCTTACTGTAATGGGAGCCAAAGTTGCCTTTAAGATTGACACAGGAGCAGACATCACTGTAATGTCCCTTGCAGCATTCTTAAAACTGCCTCGACAGCCCCAGCTGGTGAAAGTTACAACAAAAGTCCATAGCCCTGGTGGCCGCATTGATTGTGCGGGGAAATTTCTTGCCAGCTGTGAGAACAAGCAAAGGAAATTCACCATGTGGGTGCATGTGATTAGAGGTCAATGTGTTAACAATTTATTGAGCAGAAAAGCAGCCCGTGGTTTGGGCCTAGTAGCCAGAGTGAATGAGATCTCAGAAGATATGTTTGGTGAATTGGGCCTACTGAATTGCAACCCAGTCCGTATATATCACTTAAAGGTGACGCAGTCACATACAGCATTACCACTCCCCATAGAATTCCGTTCCTGCTCATGCCTCAAGTGGAGAAGGAGCTTCTGCGTATGAAAAATATGGGGGCTATTGAAAAGGTTGCTGAAGCAACTGACTGGTGTACCCCCATTGTGTCTGTTGCGAAGAAAAACGGGAAGGTACGCATCTGCGTAGACTTAAAAAGGCTGAATGAGGCGGTGAAGAGAGAGATATATGTGCTGCTGACACTTGAAGACATAGCTCCGAAATTGGCTGGGGCAAAGTTCTTCTCTACATTGGATGTTTCTAGCGGATTCTGGCAGATACCTCTAGATCCAAAGTGCCGCAAACTGACTACCTTCATTAGGTCAGTTTTGCTTCTGTAGACTCCCCTTTGGGATATCCTCTGCTCCTGAAATCTTTCAAAGAGAAATGAGTTCTCTCCTAAGAGACCACGTGGGCATGGCAGTCGTCATGAACTAAATCTTGGTGTATGGGTCTACATGGGAGGAACATGATCAGCAACTGAGCTGTGTGCTGCAGACTATTAGAGAGTCCGGGCTGAAGCTAAATAAAGAGAAATGCCATTTTAGGAAAGCTGATTTATGTTACTTTGGGCATACCATCAATGGGGATGGCATCAAGCCAGCCCCCGAGAAAATTTGTGCTATTGAACAGATGAAAAGTCCTTCTGATGTACATGAGCTGAGATGTTGCCTGGGTCTGGGGACCTTCACAGGAAGAATCTTTTATGCAGGTCAAGTCCCTGCTGGGGTCTGCCCCACCCAGTGTTGGGGTTCTATGACCCTTCCAAAAAGACTGTGGTTAGTGCTGATGCGAGCAGTTATGGGTTGGGGGCCGCCCTCCTGCAGTTGAATGAGAACAAACTACAGCCTATCGCTTACTGTTCCCATACACTGACGGCTGCTGAGTCGAAATACGACCAAATTGAGAAAGAGTGTCAGGCTGCAGTTTGGGCCTGTGAGCGCTTTCAGCGTTACCTAGTGGGTTTAGAGAAATTTAGTCTGGAGACTGACCATAAACCGCTAGTCCCTCTAATCAACTCCTATGATATTGACAAAACACCCCTAAGATGCCAGAGACTTCTAATGAGGCTGCTCAGGTTCAACGTTCAGGCAGTGCATTTGCCGGGGAAACAACTGGTTGTGGCAGATACACTTTCCAGGCTCCCGCTGGCTGCTGCTGAAGAATCTTCAACAAAATCAGATGTGAAAGTGCACGTAGATTCAGTTCTGGCATCCAAATCCATCTCTTTAGGGAAGCTAGAACAAATAAGAAAAGAGACATATTTAGATACAGACCTTCAAGAAGTTATAAAGTACATAAAAGAAGATTGGCCCGATATTCGGGCAGCCTGGAAAGCTTTAAGTTCTTACCAGTCAGAAAGGTCGCAGCTCATGGAGCTGAATGGGTTGGTGCTGTTCCAGGACGGCATAGTTATTCCTGTTAGCATGCGGAAGGAGATGTTAAACAGGATTCATGATGGCCACTTGGGCATTACAAAGTGCAGAGAAAGAGCAGCTATGGCAGTATGGTGGTCTGGGATCAGTTCCGACATTGCAAGCCATGTGTCAAAATGTGCCTTTTGCCGGGAACGCCGGCCTACTCAGAGAAGGGAGCCCTTGATTTCTACTCCACTGCCTGCAGGCCCATGGCAGAAAATAGCTGCTGATTTGTGCGAGCTGCATGGAAAAAAAGTACCTAGTCGTGATCGACTACTATTCCAGGTATTTGGAAATTGCACCTTTGAATGAAATCACAAGTCGAGCCGTTATCACTCGTCTCAAGAGCTTGTTCGCCCGGTGGGGCATACCAATGGAGTTGGTGAGTGATAACGGAATGCAGTTCGCTTCCACAGAGTTCAGTTCTTTCATCAGGGAATATGATTTTGTACATTCCATGTCAAGTCCACATTACCCACAGGCTAATAGAATGGCTGAAAGGGCAGTTCAAACAACAAAGTTTATTTTGAAGCAATCTGAGCCGTACCTGATCCTCTTGTCCTATAGGGCGACTCCCATTCAAGCCACGGGTTTTAGCCCTGCACAGCTGATGCTAGGACGTCAGATTTGCACCACCTTACCCTCTGTGGGTGTCTTCCAGCCAACTGGCTCTATTCCTCGGCACAAGGTCCTTAGGAGGGATGAAGAGGCAAAAAGGGGCTATTGATTCTTCTATGACAGGAGACATTCTGTGAGGCCCTTGCAGGAGCTGAATGCGGGGCAAAGCGTCAGAATTAAACTGGATGATGAGAAAAAATGGAAGACACCTGCTACGGTAATTGGACGCTCTCCAGAATCAAGGTCTTATGTAGTCCTTACTGATGGAGAGACAGTCACACGTCGAAATTGAAAACATCTTCAGCCTGTACCTGAGAGTTTGGAGTTGGATGCCTCTGTACCACCACCGGTGGGATCCACTGTTTTAAGAGGGGTGCCTTCCCCTCAGCAAGATCACAGCGGGGATATGTCTTTACCTCCAGCAGACTCTTAATCACCTTCTTCTGTATCAGAGGACAGTTCATGTAGAATTACATACAGTGGAAGAGTGGTGAGACTTCCGGGCCCGATATCAGGTTTTGCACTAGTTAGAACAGTGACCGGAAGTAAGGGCAGAATAATCCCATGGTCACTGTGGACTAGGGTAGTCTACCATGATGTTCAAGTCAGGATGTAATTTATGTTGTTTATACAGATATTCTCTTTAACCTGTTATTTGTTATATACTATAAAAAACTGTTGTTGTATGCTTCTTGTATACCTTGTTATTTGTTGTATTCAAATGAAAAAAAGAAAATATGCTTTGTTCTTTGAAGATGTGATGAGAGTGGGAAGTGATGTCACTGGATGGGGGCAGGGCTAAGGTCCATTGTTGTCTATGTTGCAGTTACTAAGTGAGATGTATTGTGCCAGATGTATACTTGCATGCTCTGCAATAAAATAGCATTGTACCTTCTATACTGTTTCCTGCATCTCATGACAATAAGAATGACATTTTTATGACAACACAAATGTACATAATCCAAAGATAAACGTGGTTAACAACATTTTAGAATGTATATAACTCAGTAAGAGGAAGCAACATAGGACATTTCCTAAAAAATACATTGGTGTCTTTGAGTGGCAGGGATTGCAGCAACACATTGCATCCATATTTAGCATCCAAGGGGTTAAAGTGAGTTATATCACTGGGATAGTGACGCACAATTCTTAATTGTTATAATACAATTTAGTGTTTCTACTTATATTTAGGGTTTTAGGGAGATCTGAAACAGTTCCCTGACTGGATGGAGCATAATGGAGCTGTTTTCTTTCAATTTTCCTTTAGTAAGGAAGGGTCCTAGGGGATACCATCCATATAAACATATGCATGTTTTGTGCATAGCTTACAGCACTGAGCAGGAGCTTGCATACACCGAAAATGTATGTGAAAACTCCAAACCTACTCTCCAGAGCAGCTGTTACCCCACACACACGTCTGCCTCAGTGCTGCATGCAAGTGCAAAATGTTTTAAAGTGTGAGAATTTCAGATCTTCCTCTTTCCTGGCTCAGACTTACGATTTTTTTGCACATCTGCAGCTGCTGCCTTTATTCCCCTCCCTAGTGACACTCACCCTTGAGCCCCAAGTGACAAGCAGGCAGGGACTGCAGAAGCAAAACTGGACCCAGCCTTGTCTGACTGCACTGAGTACAGCCCTGCTCCCTAGTGACACTCACCCTCCGACATCCAAGTGACAAGCAGGCAGGGACTACAGAAGCAGGAGCAAAACTGGACCCAGCCATGTCTGGCTGCACTGAGCACAGCCTCCTCCCTAGTGACACTCACACTCCAGCACCCAAGTGACAAGCAGGTAGGGACTACAGAAGCAGGTAAGAAAAAAAGGTCTGTAGCAACTCCTCTTCATATAAGCACAAGAACTCCAAATTAAAATGTAGAAAAAGTCTTTATTGAAAACATAAAACCAAAAACGTGAGCGCACAGCTCACACAAAGTCAGGAAAAGAGATCCAGTGATGCAAAGAACAACAGACATGTTTCGTGTGGGGCCTCCACACTTGTTCACTGCTATTGGTTGCACACACTGGATGCGCCTTTTAAAGGCAGATACTCTAATTAAATTACAAACACATGTAATATTAACCCTTCCTGTCGATATTAGTAGGTTATAAACACCCTATTATGACAAAGTACAAATAGGCAAATATAAATGGCAATATAGAAAAAAAGAAAAAAGAAAAAGAAAAAAAAAAGTTATATATAGAAGCCTATTTTTTAAAGCCCCATAGAAAAATAGTACATTTTATTGCTTGGAGGATAAGAAGTCTACAATCAACTATGTGTATATGCATATGAGCTCATAAGGTATAAGGATTTAAATAAACAAATTGACGTCAGCTTCCATGTTTATTACAAGTGGGTGTCTGGTGCGCAGAGTGAATATCCACTGTGCTTCTTTATAGCTCAATTTATATTCCCTGTCACCCCCCCCCCCCTCTTGTGTCTAGGAATGTGATCAATAGCTTGAAAAGATACCAGAGATGAGTCTGCTGCATGCATGTTTTTAAAATGCTTTGCTACTGGTGTAAAGACATCTGGGTTGTCAATGTCCCTGATGTTTTCAAGTGCTCTATCTCTGAGCATCCTCTTAGTTTTCCCAACATATTGGATCTGGCACCCCCTGCAGGTCAAAAGATAAACTACATATGTTGAGTTGCAGTTTAAGTGATGTCTAATTTTATAATTCATGTTGGAGACAGAAGAATAGAATGATTCACCCTCTATGACATAGTTGCAAGTCTTGCAAATTCTAGATTTACATTTATAGAAACCCATTCTGTGTGGTAACCAGGTACGTATCTTGTGTTCAGGTAACTGTGAGGGGGCCACAATATTGCCTATATTCTTCGCTTTACTCGCAACAAATTTGCAACCATTATTCGCCACCCTCTCCAAAGATGGGTCGGTGGCGAGGATGGTTAAACATTCCCTAATAAGGTTACAGATTTTGTGGAATTCAAGGCTGTATGGGGTACTAAAAATCAGCTTATCCCTACATTCAATGCGTTTGGGAGAGACCCTGTCATCTCGTTTATATTCCAAAATATTTGCACGTGGAATCTGATTAACCTGCTCCCTGGTAGCCTGAAGAAGTTTGGAGGGATAACCCCGCTGGGATAACCTACTATCCAGGATATCAATTTGTTCCTGATAAGTAATATCACATTCTTCTTGTTCTAATGTATTGGCCCTTAGGTATTGCCCTTAGAACATGTTTTGGATGACATGATTTGAAATTCAAGATAGTGTTACTACTAGTAGGCTTCATATAGATACTGGTGTCAATAGTATGTGTGGGAATATGTGCATTAAGCTCAATATCAAGGAATTTGATCTTGGATGAGTGTTGTTCAAAAGAGAACTTCAGATTGGCCTCATTCTCGTAAATATATTCAATGAAACTAGCAACACTATCCTCATCACCATTCCACACCAGCAGCAGGTCATCGATGTAGCGACCAAAATAAATGATATTGCTTTTAAAGGGGTTGCCACCCCCATAGATGTGGAACAGCTCCCACCATCCCATAAAGAGATTGGCATAGGAGGGGGCAAATTTTGCCCCCATAGCTGTTCCACGTCTCTGGAGGTAGCAACAACCCTCAAACAAAAAGAAATTATGTGTCAATAAAAACTCAATGGCCAGTATGAGGAATTGTTTTACGTCCACTGAGTAATTAGAATGATTATCCAAAAGAAACTAAACTGCATCAAGACCCTGCTGGTGTGGAATAGAGGTATAGAGGGAGACAACATCTATAGTGACAAAGCGATATGTCTCTTGCCACTCAATATCCTGTACTGTCCTGAGTACTTGCGTAGCATCCCTAACATAGCTAATTAGGGACATGACCAGAGGCTGCAAAAAAGAATCCACTAATTCTGACAGAAGCTCCAAAAAAGAGCCTACCCCTGATATAATGGGGCGTCCAGGAGTCTTAAAAGGATCTTTGTGCAGCTTGGGCAGAAAGTAGAAAATGGGGGTTAATGGAGTATTGGGGAGCAATGAGTGGAATAATGCAGATGGTATTATCCCTTTCTGCTGGCCAAAGATTAATATATCCTCCACCAGAGGTTTGTAAGCAATGGTGGGATTAAAAGTAAGTCTTGTATACACATCTGTGTCATTTAATTGACTGTGTGATTCACTTAAATAATACTCCCTATCCATTACCACCAAATTTCCCCCCTTATCGGACTCTTTAATGACCAAAGCTGTATTTTTACCCAAAGCTGTAAGCGCCTGACGTTGTGCCAGTGTAAGGTTGTGTTTAAACAGGTCCTTTTTTTATTGCTACTAGAGTTAATTTCCTCAGATAAAGCAATGAGTTTTTTCTCAACCGTACGCTGGAAAACGTCAATATTGTTACTCTTACTCTGCACTGGATAGAAGTCACTTTTTTCATATTAGAGATGGATGGTGGTTTAAAAATACCCTCAGTCTGTTGGATATCCTCATTGCAGAGAGCAGTCATGTCCAAAATCAAACATTGTTCATCAAATCTGCGACAATCTTTGTTGTTCTGTTGATTACTAGGGATACCAACAGCTTCAGCCTGTTCGGGGCCATCCACACTGCCAAAAAAATGCTTTTTAAGGGTGAGCTTTCTCACAAATAAATTCACATTGTGGATGGTACCAAAGAGGCTGAAGTGAGAGGTGGGAGAGAAACCAAGACCAAGACTTAAGATCTCTATATCAATCTGTGTCAAGTTTGCCCTAGATAGATTTACAACATTTTTATACCTTATGAGCTCCTATGCATATACACATAGTTGATTGTAGACTTCTTATCCTCCAAGCAATAAAGTGTACTATTGTTCTATGGGGCTTCAAAAAATAGGCTTCTATATATAACTTTTTTTTTTCTTTTTTTCTATATTGCCATTTATTTTTGCCTATTTGTACTTTGTCATAATAGGGTGTTTATAACCTATTAATATCAACAGGAAGGGTTAATATTACATGTGTTTGTAATTTAATTAGAGTATCTGCCTTTAAAAGGCGCATCCAGTGTGTGCAACCAATAGCAGTGAACAAGTGTGGAGACCCCACACGAAACATGTCTGTTGTTCTTTGCATCACTGGATCTCTTTTCCTGACTTTGTTTGAGCTGTGCGCTCACGTTTTTGGTTTTATGTTACACTGTTTTCAATAAACACTTTTTGGGAAAGAATACACTGAAGATACATTTAATCCACACAATTTATGTTACAGAGAGTCAGGAAAGGATTTGCTCTGCCAGTTTAGAAACAGGCTCCTGCTTTCCCATGATGAGGTCACTTCCTGGGCTGTCTAAAAACTGCACAATCAGTTGTGGTTGGAGTGGAGCCTGATTGGCAAACCCTAGCTGGCCAATTATTTATCAAACTAATGCCCTTCTTTTCACTTGTAGACAGCCCTCTCAGTAAAGAAGTGTCGGCACTCTTATGTCACATGATCTCTCTTGCTCTGCATTTTCGGCTTGTTATTGCAGGTGTTTGCATAACTATCAGCAAGCACTTTCTTACTGCCCTGTTTTTATTGTAAATCGCTTTATCACAGAGATCTTTGTAAAATAGGTCTGGTGCTGCAGTGACTGACTGCAGCACCGAATCCATTTTAAAATGTTTACCTGTGATAAAGCGATTCTGTTTAACAACAGTTCCTTCTGGTCCTGGCTGTCAGGAGGGGAGGGCAGGGCAGGAACATTTGCGCCAATTTCCAAAGAAGCACAAAGCTACTGGTCTTGCGGTAATGGTGGGCGTGACTAAGGGAACTGGCGACCCACCGGGCTTTTGCCTGGTATGCCCTATGGTCAGTCCGGGCCTAAAACTGTCACTGAAGAAACAGGTGTCTTGTGGATCACAAGAGTAGCAGACAGCTTAAGCAAAGTTGTTGTTGCGATGCTGTAATACTACAGGATGGTGCTTCATATGTGCAGGTTAAGTCAGAGGTGACAGGCTGCAGCTTAATTCATTTACAGTGAGACGGTGACAGGGGAGACAGCACTAAAGGAAGGCAGGTTACCTTGTAAGTAGCACAGACAAGGTGCAGGGATAAACTCTGTTTCAAGAAAATAGATTATAATAGCTTTTGGAGCAGTTCAGAATGAAACTTAGAGGGGCAGTCTACACCAGAATTGTTATTGTTTAAAAAGATAGATAATCCCTTTATTACCCATGCCCTAGTTTTGCATAACCAACACAGTTACATAAATACACTTTTTACCTCTGTGATTACCTTGTATCTAAGCCTCTGCAAACTGCCCCCTTATTTCAGTACTTTTGACAGACATCTATTTTAGCCAATCAGAGTTAGCTCACTGGAACTTCACGTGCGTGAGCACAGTGTTATCGATATGACACACATGAACTAACACCCTCTAGTGGTGAAAAACTGTTAGAATGCCCTGAGAGAAGAGGTGGCCTTCAAGGGCTTAGAAATTAGCATTTGAACCTCCTAGGTTTAGCTTTCAACTAAGAATACCAAGAGAACAAAGCAAAATTGGTGATAAAAGTAAATTGGAAAATTGTTTAAAATTACATTCTCTATCTGAATCATGAAACTTTATTTTGGACTAGACTGTCCCTTTAAGCTAAGACAAACAAAGTAAAATAATTTGGATTGGTTATATAGGCTGATGACCTCACAGCCTCAATGCAAGTAAACCATCCCAAGTGGCAACTAAGAAAATTTAAGGTAGACCGGTATTAAATGAGGATGCATATAACAATCAAACATAAATAAAGTAGCAATAAAGTTATTGCTTCTGCTACAAGCCAACAGCAGCCAAAACATTTTTAAATGTATTTTTTATTGGGTTGGTGTTGGCCAGTAACAAAAGTGAAGCTTACATATTTGTTGACTGATACAGGAATAAATTAACTGGCAGTAAAATAGCTGGAAATAGTTATTGAATAGTATAAATTTAAACATTACTCCTGCCTGCAGAAAAGTCTTACCCGCATTTAGAGAAATAAGAGTAGAAATTGTTCATGAAAGGAGCTACATATATTACTCAGGAAAAAATGTTTTTTACTGCACACCAAGGGGTCCATTTATCAATGTGTGGATGGACATGATCCGATATAGCTGATTATGTCCTCCGCACATTGATAAATGCTGATAGCATACGCTGTCAGCATTTATCAATGCACCAGAAGTTCTTGTGAACTGCTGGTGCAATACCACCCCCTGCAGGGGGTGTCAATCAACCCGATTGTATTCGATCGGGCGGATTTCTGTCCGCCACCTCAGAGGTGGCGGACAAGTTAAGGAGCAGCGGTCTTAGGACCGCTGCTTCTTAACTTCCGCTTCAGCCAGAACTGAAGCGGAGTGGGACGGAAGTCTGTACTACACAGAGAACCTAATCATATATATTTAAAACCATTACATCACTTATATATAAGGATCAGTGAATAAATCCTGATAACAGGAAAATATTTTACCCCCTATATCTGAGAAGTACTAACTAGTAATGTGCTAGGCTAATTGATATTTCACCACACATTGTAACTATCTAAAAAAATAAAATATTTAAATTAGACATGTGCGATTCGATTCGGTCCGAATCGAAATTCGGCCGAATTTATCGAATTTGGAGATTCGGATTGATTTGAATTTCCGAATTGCGGTAGTGCCGAATCTACAGAATAAATCCGAATCGATTCAAATAAATCCGAATCAATTCGAATTTATTTGGTAGATTCGGATGGCCGTGTATTACACTAGTTTTGTACAGTATATTAGGTTTTATCACTCTGCTATGGGTTAAACCTAATATACAGTACATAAACTAGTGTAATACACAGCACATCCCACCGAAATACCCGAATTTCCAAATCGAACCGAATCCAGACGAATTTTTTTTAATCCGAAAGAATCCGAATGAATCCGAAACAAACTCATTCGTTTTTTTCCGAATTCGAATTGATCCGAACCGAAATTCGAATCGATACGAATCGATCCGAACCGAATTTTTCGAAGCTGCACAAGTCTAATTTAAATGAAAAAAAACATCAAATATGATGTCATGTTTATGGAGAGTGCATAGTAATCAAAACTCTTAATAATATAATGCACTCTATGTGATGCAACATAGACTTATATTAGAGAAGAACAAAGTACAAACATCATATTGTGATTCTTAAAGAAACCTTATTTCAAAATTAATGATTCAGATAGAGAATGCAATTCCCTTTAATAAGCAAAATGTGCACAGTCTTTTTATATGCACACTCTGAGGCACTAGCTTCTACTAAGCATGTGCAAGAATTCACAGTATATATAGGTATATGCACTATGTGATTGGCTGATGACTGTCACTTGATGCAGGGTGAAGGAAAATTGAGCTAACTTTTAAATTTGTCAGAAAAAAATCAGCTACTCATTTTAAATTCATACTACTTGATTTTACATTGTCTGTTTATTATGCATTTGTTGATAATAGAATTCTAATGTATTTAATGGTCCTTTAATACACTGATCTCTCTAAACTGTCCAGGATGACTTTTTTTGTTTTGATTATACAGAAATCACAATTATACATGTGACTGACCAATGTGGTATTATGTACAATATTGTATTAAACAATCCTCATGAGAGTCCATAATTCCTCAAGACACTCTAAGGGAGACATCCCCTAAAAGTATCCAAAAAACAGAAAATGTGTTTACTAGGAAGCCAGAAACTTCTGACATAAACTGGAAAAAATTATGTTTTTTCCATGGTACAACAATGTTTACTACAGTAGCCTAAATTAGCTTGCTATACTGCAGACCTGGTTATCAGACTTTTTTTTTATTTTTCTTGTGGTGGAAGACCTGGAGTTAGACTTATAGGGGCCGATTAATCATGGCTCACTGGAAACAGGAGTTAAGAAGCAGTGGTCTTAAGACTGCTGCTCCTTAACTCGTCCGCTGCCTCTGAGGCTGCGGACATCAATCGACCCGATCTCATACGATCTGGTTGATTGACATTCCCTGCTAGTGGCCAATTGGCAGCAAATCTGCAGGGTGCGGCATTGCACAAGCAGTTCACCAGAACTGCTTGTGCAATTATAAATGCCGACAGCGTATGCTGTCTGCATTTATCGATGTCTGGCGGACATAATCGCTACAGCGGATCATGTCTGCCAGGCACTTGATAAATCGGCCCCATAGGATCACTTTACAATGAAAATAAAGCTTCTATGGAGGGAACTTATTTTGACTTTTTTTTATCCTTAGAAAGAAAACAGTCACTCTTTACTACCTGCAATCTCTTAAATGATAGATTCCATGTTTTGTCCAAAAAAGACTATTGGCTCTATTTATTAAAGCGTTAATTTTATCTATTCGCACACACCTTGTTCGCCACCTAAGGTTATTAAAAATGTATTTTTTTCATTTGTGTCAATCCTGAAGCAAGTTACAGCGGCCTGTTGATAACTTTGGAAGCATTGATGACGCGAAGCAGATCATTTTTTTAAGCTTACAGCCTATATTAGGCAAATACTAAATCACGTGACTCTTATTTCTAGGCCATAGCAGCCATTTTGGCTTCACTGTAATAGATGTCTGAATTTCTTTCTTTCTTCATTTAATTTAATTTTTATGGTAAATAATTATATTTCAAATTACTTTTTTTGTATCCTTTTTTTATTAACTAATAATAAACCCTGGGTTCCCTAAGACACTTTCTGTAAACCTGTATTATTGTTGTGTCCTGGTTCTGTATTTGAATTGTTTTTATCCTGCAGCTAGGAAGAATTCTGAAACAAAGCATGAGCTTAAATATATTCATGTTATAAATAAAAGTAAACAAGAGCAAGCACTAGGATGTAGTATTCAAAAGAATAACAAAAAAACTTGGATGTGACTGCATGGACATCATCTACTTTGGCAATTACAATTAACCCACCTAAAAGTTTTTTACTAAATACTGACTACAACATTAAATTCAACATTCAAAGGCATTTGAGAATTACTGAACACCCATAGATCAAGCAACTGCACACATCAGATAAATTATAAGGATATTGGCCCCCAATCTGCTCATGGTTGGACCCAAAAAACAAGACGCTGTTGCCCATGCCATCAACAATGATTTTCCCTTTTTGATAAGGATTGAATTATGCCAAATAAAATAAGTATACTGAACATCTCATAACCATTAGTTAAAGGTAAAAAAAAAAAAACAACTAAAAAAACAACAAAGAAATATATCTGCAAGATACGTACAGTTGCTACAGTGAGAGAGGAGTGAATGCTGGATCAGCAAAATGAGGATGAGTAATCAGGTGAGTTATGTGAGTTTTTTACATTGAGTGAGAATTTTGAAAAGATTGGAATCAAGGCCATTATCTGCAGCACGGTTTGTGAACCATAAAGCTCTCTCTAAAACCCTGAATAGAGAAGGCTGTAGTGTTAGCAGCAAAATATGAAATATCAGTAGAAGTATGACAATAAAAAGTAGCTTATTCAATATATGATTAAAATGGATAGGTATTTTAAAGAAGCCATCAAGCTGGATTTCATGCAAATTGCAGCAAAATGATCCTAAAAAAGTGACTGGATAATGTAAAAATTGGTGCATCTAATCCCAGATTTCCAAAGATTTAAGTAAGGGATAAAAAATTTCAGAAGGGGCGGACATCAATCATGATTGACACCCACTGCTACGAATGTGCAGAGGGCCACATTGCACAAGCATGTCACCAGAAATGCTTGTAAATTGTTAAATGTCGACAGCTTATGCTGTCAGCATTTATTGATGTCAGACGGAAATGATCCGCTACAATGATCCTAACGGTCAGATTACGAGTGGAGCGGTATTTAATGCTCCCGCTTGAGCGTTAACTCCGCTAGAGATAAGCTATATCTATATATATTTTTTTAAGTAGACAACCCAAAGTATTGATCTAGGCCAATTTTGGCATATTTAATGCCACCATTTCACCGCTAAATACAATCAAATTTTTACTTTTTCACAAACTTTGAGTTTCTCACTGAAATTATTTACATAATGCTTGTATCATGGCACAAATGTTTGTAAAAGTTTATATGGGATCCCCTTTCTTCAGAAATAGCAGACATATATGGCTTTGCCGTTGCTTTTTGGTAATAAGAAAGCCGCTAAATGCAGCTGTGCACCACAGTTCTATTATTCCCGGCAGTGAAGGGGTTAATCAGGTATCTTAAAATTTTAATTTTTGCTTTAGTGTAGAGATTAGCCTCCCACTTCCCACTTCCCACCCCCTGATCCCTACCTGATCCCTCCCAAACAGTTCTTTCCCCCCTTCATACCCCACTGGTAACCCCCATCATAGGTACTGATGCAGTGTTTGATCCCCCTTACCCCCCAACCTCCCTAATCCCACCCCAAACAGCTGTCTAAGTATTACCTACCATCTTAGGTACTAGGAGCTGTCTGGCAGTACCTACAAACTGCTTTTTTTTTTTTTTTTTAAACATTTTTTTGCATATTTTCTGTAGCGTGTGCCCCCCACTTCTCCCCCCCACCCGCAATCTTTAGTCAGGGTCCCCCACACCCCCAGATCCCCTTTTCTGTAGTGTAGATGCCCCATCCCTCCCTGTCCCTTTATTATTTTTTTTCTGTAGTGTAGGGACCTCCCTCCCTCTCCCTCCCGCCACCCCTGCTGGCTGTCACTGTCTGTAACAGTGTCACCGTCTGTAATGATCAGGCATCTGCCCTCATATGGAGCCCGGAGCACCAACAGCGCTCCAGCTCCAGATGCGGCAGATGCCTGAAGCTTCAGGAGCTTCAGATCTAAGATCTCTAACTTAACAGTTGAGAGTGATAGAGCTTCCTGAAGCAAAGACATATATATAAGTCTTGCAGTACGATAGGCAGAGTACTGCAACACAGTCATGCAGACAAATTTGATGCAGTGTGGGGTGTATGGTCTGAGCACTGACAGGCTAAACTCCCACCCCTTCAACCTCTGCAGCAATGCTGGCAGCACTCACACGACTATTTCCCAAAGACAACCTCTGGATATGATGCTGAGCATGTGCACTCAATTGGCGAGGTCTTTTCTCAGTGGAACTTGTATGATTGAAAAAGCAGCATTATGGCCCATAACGCTGCTTTTTCCCTAACGCTGCTATTACAAGTTGTTACGGTTGCCTCCAGGCTGGCTGGAAGTTGGACCGTAGAAAAGGATGCTCCTAGCGCTCACCAAAGGAGCAGCAGCACCGTGGACACTATAACTACTGCGTAGCCACCATCAGTAATGCAGACTATATGAACCACCGCTGCTGGGCTGGTATCTCGCCGTCTGCTCTGCGCCCTGGACCTACGACCAGGCTCCAGTAGGCGAACCTCTTCCTTCTGTAGCAATCCCTGTAGCTAAGGGAATATGAAAAACATAGCAATCCCTGTAGTGATTATAAGCTGTCCCCTACAAACATGAGTCAAAGCTGCAAGTTAGAGGGTCAAAAATAGGTCTGATGTGCTGGAGCACACAGCCTGCTTTTATTTAGGTTACATGCAAAACAGGACACTCTCAGGGGGAGGCATAAAATCCCCCATCACACATTTGATATTAGATAGAGAGACACTCCCTTTGACAGGCCACAACATTTACTTCAGCAGATAACATTACACACAATAAAACAATGCAGTCCACCTTATCAATACTAGTCTGATTAGACAATGGGAAAGTTGATCACTAAACCTAATTAGAGCTAATCCCAGCAGACTTGTATTTAGAATAGGTTTCTTGAAGCTGAACAAAATTTAACTCTTAATGGCACACAATGAAACTGAACCAAGTGGGAGAAAGCCAGGGACAAGTCATTTCACAGGTCTGGGGACATAGTCTTAAAGGGGCATTGTTCATCAAAGTCACAATATGTCCCCAGATGGTTCTTAAAGGGCCACACACACCCAACAAAAGTCAATATGTCCTCAGGGGCACAATCTTCCAGGGGCCATAGTCATGTGGAAGGAGGCTGGCAAATAGGCTTCTCCAAAATCCAGGGAAGCAGGGCAATTTTTCATTTAAAGGGCCAGTTACAAACAGCAGTTTGTAACACAAGTCTTGTAGGTATAGGTGTATCACACACCTTTTAGCCTGCAACGCAACGTCAGTACCGCACTTTTAAAAAAGTCCTTTTTCAATGGGACTCCCATAGCGCCGGTATTACGAGCTTGCCTGGGAGGCCAAAATGTGAGCGGTACACCCTATACTGACAAGATCCGAACTGCCATCTAAAGTCAGCAGTTATGAATTCTACGCTACAAAGCTGTACCATAAAACTCATAACTAAAGTGTTAAAAAGTACACAAACACCCATAAACTACCTATTAACCCCTAAACCGAGGCCCTCCCACATCGCAAACACTATAATAAATTTATTAACCCTATTCTGCCGTTCCTGACATCGCCACCACTATTAAAATGCATTAACCCCTATTCCGCCGCTCCCCGACATCGTTGCCACTATAATAAACCTATTAACCCCCTAAACCGCTGCCCTCCCACATCGCAAACACTATTTAAATATTATTAACCCCTAATCTGCCGTCCACCCACACCGCAGCTATAATAAACCTATTAACCCCTAAACTGCAAGCGCCCCACAATGAAATATACTAAAATAAACTAGTAACCCCTAAACCTAACGACCCCCCTAACTTTATATTAAAATTACAATTTCCCTATCTTAAATTAAATTAAAACTTACCTGTCAAATTAAATAAATTAATTTTAAACTAACAATTAAACTAATATATTTATTAAACTACAATTAAACTAACTACCAATTAAATCAAACTAATAGCCCTATCAAAATAAAAAAGCCCCCCAAAATAAAAAACCCTAGCCTACAATAAACTACCAATGGCCCTTAAAAGGGCCTTTTGTTGGGCATTACCCCACAGAAATCAGCTCTTTTACCTGTAAAAAAATACAACCCCCCCAACAGTAAAACCCACCACCCCCACAACCAACCCCCCCAAATAAAATAAATATCTAAAAAAACCTAAGCTCCCCATTGCCCTAAAAAGGCACTTAGGTCTTTTGCATGCCCAGACCCTAAACTAAAAATAAAACCACCCAAAAAACATTTAAATAAACCTAACACTAACCCCCGACGATCCACTTACAGTTATTGAAGTCCCGCTTGAAGGATCGATCCAGCCGTCAAGAAGTCTTCATCCAGATGGCCTCTTCGCTCTTCATCCAGCCGGTGAAGTCCTCATCCAGGTGGCAAGAAGTCTTCATCCAGACGGCATCTTCTATCTTCATCCAACCGGCGTGAAGAGGGTCCATCCTGAAGACATCCGGCGCAGAGCATCCTCTTCATACGGTCGCCGCCATAAACTGGAACTTCAATGCAAGTGACTACATCCAAGATGGTGTCCCTTGCATTCCTATTGGCTAAAAGATCCAGCCAATAGGATTAGAGCTGCTAAAATCCTATTGGCTGTTCAAATCAGCCAATAGGATTTGAGCAGCTCTCGTTCTATTGGCTGTTCCAATCAGCCAATAGGATGAGAGCTCAATGTTGAAAAGCATACATAAACTGTTGAGTAGAAAAGAATAAAAGCCTTGCAGGACAAAGAAAACATAACCTGTAACTACAAATGGCACCTGGAACACAAGTGGCATCTTAGCTGCCTACTCAGTCAATGATAAATAAGTGCACTTGTGCAAGCTCTGGTTATTTCACTTCTTTGGCTTCTGTCCTAGCAAATCAGAGTAGAAGAATTGATGTGCTACTGAAATCAGTACTGTACAATGGATTTCAGAAACGCTACAGAAAAAAATATGAGAACAATTTTATTGTGACCTCTTTGGCAAGTTGTTCTCATTATCACTATTAGAACACAAACAAAACAAATATTATTGTTTTTCTTAGTTGTCCTACCATAATAATTTACCTTCTGAGCTACTGTTAACCTATATAAAATGCTTCTCTGCAATACAACCTTGAAACACTTAAAGTATATTTTTACTGTTAAAGGTATATCCACTTCCAGTTTAATCTTTTACTGCCTGAAGGTCCTTCACCATGAGAAGTCATGACTTTAGAATAATCAGGGCATCATTCAGCAGTGAGGAAATTAAACAACTTTAAGGGGTCAATTTATGAAGCAGTGGATGCTGCTTCCGACCCCCTCCGCTGCTCCTTAACTCGTCCGCCACCTCTGAGGTGGCGGACAGCAATTGGCCCGATCGCATACGATCAGGTTGATTGACACCCCCTGCTAGTGGCTGATTGTCCGCAAATCTGCAGGGGGCGGTATTGCACCAGCAGTTTACAAGAACCGCTGATGCAATGATGTGCGGCGGACATGATACGCTACATAGTACCATGTCCGTCCGCACAATAATAAATTGCTCTGGCTATTCCTCTGTCATTTTTCTAATTACAGTCAAAAACATTTGAGAAAAGATTAATTTTATTATTAAAGGAACAGTCTACTTGATTTTTATATTGTTTTAAAAGATAGATAACTCCTTTACTACCCATTCCCCAGTTTTGCACAACCAACATTATTATATTAATATACTTTATAACCTTTAAACCTCTAAATGTTTGCCTGCTTATAAGCCTCTGCAGTCCGCCTCTTATCTCAGTGCATTTTATTCGCTTTTCACAGCTGGACAGTGCTAGTTCATGTGTGTCATATAGATAACATTGTCCTGAGTCCCATGGAGTTATGGTTGAACCAGCACTAATTGGCTAAAATGCAAGCTTCCAAAAAGCGCTAAGATAGGGGGACAGTCTGCAGAGGCTTAGATAAAAGGTAATCACAGAGGTAAAAGTATATTAATATGACAGTGTTGATTATGCAAAACTGGGGAATGGGTAATAAAAGGATTATCTTAATATTATAAGTCCATGGTAAATTGCAGGTGAGTACCTTTTCCACCTGATGCTTTTTCCACATTTAGAAGTTAAAGGAACAGTCTACTCCAGAATCGGTATTGTTTAAATAGATAGATAATCCCTTTATCACCCACTCCCCAGTTTTGTATAACCAACACAGTTATATTAATATACCTTTTACCTCTGTGATTACCTTGTATCTAAGCTTCTGCAGACTGCCCCCTTGTTTCAGTTATTTTTTGACAGGCATGCATTTTACCATATCAGTGCCCTCTCATAAGTAACTCCACAGGTGTGAGCCCAATGTTATCTATATGGCACACACAAACTAATGCCCTCTAGCTGCGAAAAACTGTAAAATGCATTAAAGTGAGGGTAAATCCAAGCATATACAAAAACGCTAGGATTTACCATCATTAAAAATAAACATTAGTTTCCATCATTGTTTACTAAAAAACGGTGTTAAACTCACCATATATTTGCCACAAGTATATCGTTAACTCAGGGCCTCCGGTCACACATTGCTCTTCTTTAATGAGGAAACATTTCCACTTTTAAATCAATAGCCGTGCGTGTCAACTGACAGTGTTCTGTATCCACGCACGGCTATTGGTTTAGAGAAGGAAACATTACCTCATTAGAGAAGAGCGCTGAAACAGGCTATGTAATTTTTGTTCATTCTTAATATGTTTTAATGTGTTTTGAATAGAAATACTTGAAATTCCAATGTTCTATGATTAAATTTTATTTTTAAATATATATATACACCCGCGGTTCTGCCGGCGGTGTTCCAGAAGTCCCGCCACCACGTGGTACATCCCTATGTCATCGGTTGTTATGGCAACCGGATGCCGTATGACAGACCTATGTGATTCTAAAATAAAATTAGAAACATGCTGACACATATTGTACAGAGGTAAGTAATGAAACATAGTTTCAAATAGAAGAGCAAGGACAAGATATGTTATTCCTCAATTATATGATCGACACAAATGTTAAAAATGTATCTGAAAAGCGTTGCGAAAGTAGAGAAAAAGCATCAATTGTATATAGTTTTATGTATTCCCCATAGTGTAGAGAACATCTTTCTAAGGAGTAAAAACATATATACACCCAGATAGTTTTAGGAACAATTGCATAATAGCTAGAAAATTAGTCATAGAAATAATGATATATAATGGATCAAGGACCCTCATAGAAAACAGTGCCAATTAACCCCTGGGGTGCCATAGTGCCCAGGTTGTATATCCATCTAGCCTCCCACTGGAGTAACATTGTTGCACAATCTCCCCTCTAGGTAGAGGGGGTACTTAGTCAATGATTATATATTTTAAATCTGAGACTCTATGTTTCGCTAGAGCAAAGTGCCTAGCTACAGGCTGATCGGAAGTCCCATTTTCTAGGGCAGTCCTAATGGCAGACCTATGGTTCACCATTCTGGTCCAAAAATCATCTACACTCTTCGCAACATAGAATAATCCACATACACAATGTAAAAGATATACTATGTACTTCGTAGTGCAGGTCACTCGATATTTGAAGTTAAATTTCTTGTTAATATAGGGATGTCTAAAAACATTCCCAGTGGATAGACCCACACAGGTAGTACATCCAAGGCAACGAAAACAACCTGGTTTTGCTTGCAGCCAAGTGTCTTTCATATAACGTCTTCTGGGGTCAGTCTGTATAAGTTGGTTCCTGAGTGACCTAGCTCTTCGATATCCAACCTTTGGTGGGGGTGTCCCATGCAGGGGAAGATCTCTGTAGCTATGAGAGGCCAGTTTTGTCATAGGCTGTTAATGATTACATGCTTGTCAATGTCAAAGGTGGTGGAGAAAGTTATCCTATCATTCTGTATCGCCTCTTTCTTAGGCGCAAGCAGTGCCTGTTGTCTGGTTTGGAGCATGTCCATTTCTCTTAGATTTTTTCTGTTGTATCCTCTTTGTATAAATTTTATTTCCGTTTTGTGTAGTTGTTACTCTTTGAGGGTCTCATCAGAGTTATTTCTCACAGTTTGTTTAAACTGGGAGATAGGTAAAGCTTGTTTTAACGTTCGAGGATGGCAGCTCTGTGCGTGTAACAGTGAGTTTCTATCCATCTCTTTGGTGTACAGGGTGGTTAATAGAAATCCATCTATCTTAAAGCTCCTGAGAATGGGGGGGGGCAGAGCCGGCCATCGTCCAACCTGGCCTATAGAAACTAAAGCGCTGAGCTACTGGACAATTTTTACTGCAAATCCTAGCTAGCATTTTGTTGTCAATAAGAGCATACATGCTGCCCATGATCTCTGGACTATAGGCGACAAGTTGGCGTGACCCTAACTCCCGGCCATCCACTTTTTCAAGAGCCGAGCTCCTAGCACTGCACCACACCAGCAAGGCCCTGGCGCGAGGTAAAGAAAGAGCAGTAATTTAACAGCGAGCAACTATCACGGATGGGCTAACACAAAGCCGTATTGTACCATCTCTACTATGCCATATAATTGAATCAGGCAGTTAGAGTCCTACACTGCTCGCCAAGAAGGGGAGACCCCTATACCTAATACTCGCATCACCCACAATAGTACACTGTGAAGACCCACGCTGACTAGCTAGCTCGCACAGAACAACACAGACACTCTGCTGCAGAGCAACGAATACGCATGGCAACAGCAGTCAAAATTTAGTGGAGACTGTGGAGCTTAACCTAGCTCCTTACCACTTATCAAGCTTTTACTTTGGGTTCAGCTGGAGAATCTTAGAAAACCTCTGGAGTAAAACATTGCCATAAAGACGCAGCCAAAATGGAGGCAACTGCTATATTGCTTTTACGAGACATGGAGGCTAGGCTCAGTCTTCACTTTTGCAAGCTCAAAGAAGTGATCAGGGATGAAAGGAACTCGACAAGAGACACCTGTAGCTCGCTATATCAAAAGCCAAAACCTTCAGCCGAGCCCACAATACTATATCACTTACTGGGTCAGCGAGAGCCTCTTGTGCAATAGTCTGCAGATCGGGTGGATATCGGATACCTCCAAACATGCCCCGAGATGGGAAGGTCTAACCCTGGACAGTGCGTGCCTCCTGTGCCAAAAGCCCCTAAAGACCACATCATGGAATCGATTCAATCTACCCATCATACCCTCAGAGAGCCACAATGGCTGTCAGCTAGCCATTATGAGACAACTGGTCATCCGGTAGGGGATAAGAGAACAGCGATCCTCTTTATTGAGACAAGGCTTCCAGGGACATGTGTTCCAAACCTAACCAACCATGTAACCCTACATACAGTGAGTCGAGCAAGACACAGCTACCAGACCAGGGGTAAATTAAGACCCAGATAGCCTATCCTACTTCAAACAGAAGCATCCAGAGCAATGCTGCTAAACACAACCTAGATAGTCGGATCCCTATGTGGCAACGTGAGCAGAAGGCACATTACAGACTGACTGCATCATACCAGACAGCACGGATGCCTAACCTCCGACTGGTCTTCTGCTCTGACAACCCTGTAGAGGACTACTACTGTAGTGGGATCTGCAGAGTCTTTAACGCTGTCTGGAAAGATGGAGTAGGCTAAGCTGTTTTATATTCTCATTATGGAGCCTGTATTGTGCTTTTTCCTTTCCTTACTAGGATCCTAATACATAACTCTGTTTATCTATGAATGGAAAAGTTTGGTAAACTAGATAAAAGTCGGAAAAAAAAGGCCCAGACATATTTTCAATGAGACTTTTAAAATGATGACACTCTAGACACACAGGCTCATTGTCACTTTCTTATTCTCTCTAAACGGTTTGTAGTGTTCTCTTTTAGGATTATACCCTATCACGTTTGCTTGTTACTCGGACACCCACTTCTCTTATACCCCCTGCATTTATAGCCCTATTCTTTGCTATAAGGATATTATATGTCTATATTTTAAAATTGAAAATTATTGTTCAGATTTTACTATCTTATAGAATCAAAGGTTATATTTATAATCTTGGATCTGTTTTTCTTAGAGGTTTTACACCCTGCTTGTATCAGAGGTCTATGAGGGTCCATCAATACCATCAGCAAGTTTAAAAGCTCCTTTGTCCTACTCTACCTCCTCTGGATATATTATTTTTATAGCACATGAATATTGTATTGAGCTAATATATATTTGTTTAATATCAACCTTCCTAGAGGTCTAGTTATTGTAGTATATGTATAATGTGCCCCATCAACATTATTCTGTTTAACTTTACCTCCCCTAACCACTCAGCTAATATGACACTTGCATATAACTTCTACTAAAATATCTCTGTTTAATATTGTATCCTTCCGATACTTGGAGCTGACTCAGCATGACACCTATCCAATGCTTGCTCTTCATGAGCCTACATATAGCCGATATGACTCAAGGTCCATTTAATATCCCTTAGAGTTAAAATGTTTAGTTAAAATTGCTTATATTCTTCCCTATGCCTACTTGCCTAACTAAACTGATCCTCCAGTATACATAGTAATACATTGATGATTGATTACAGATTGAATATCAGGGTACAAAATATTATCTGTCTCACCTCCAAGTGAATATATTTCCTATTATTTTACTACTGCCTTCTATTGTTACTCAGGGACAAAAATACTTTATGGTATAGGGCCCAACCGCTCAAACAGCATTCGCTCTTCCCATATATCTTTATCCGACATTGCTACATTCGGTAACCCAGGTATATTTTAAGGCACTATTTGCACCTCAAACTCACCTGTTTAGACACTCTAAGATGCCCTAATTACTTATAAGTTATAACCAGCTTTTATTGGGGAGCCAGTCCTGAGATGGTTGAACTTATACATACTGGATTGTGAATGTTTACGTTGTTTCGTCTACATAGCATATACTTATTTAGAGACAATCAAATTTGGTTTCACTGTCTTATTACCATTGCTAGGACTGTGTATAATGCTTACTGTTCCACATTAGTTATTGAGTGTCCAGTCTAGGTAATACATTGTTTAGCTCTGTGTTAAATAATATATAGTCTTTCTACCTTGCCACAGATACCTACCTTTAGACATAACCAGCCCTTTATTCATACCATTTATCTTTCTCCCATTCCCCTGGCTATTATACTGTACTATTATAGGAGGCTCCGCCCCTCCTCCCCCATTTTCCCCTATAATTTGAACGGCTTTCGCCCGTTGATCTCTCTCCCTTCCCCTATACACTATAGCCCAAGAGTGGCCATCACAAAAGCCAACTCCCCACATCTTGTTATTACTAGATTAGAAGGTCATTGAGTGTTTCCCCTGTAGATGTGGGGATTACCTACCATTTAATAAAACATAAACTGAAGTTTCATTTTATTTAGCCCAAACCCTAATCTTACACCTCATCAGGACAGGATATGTGTTCTCATTTATGCATGATTGTCTCACACTGTAGATCCCATTTTCTTCATATAAAAGCATTGAACGAAGACACATTGTTTTATACCCCTTGATGGTAGCTCCTATTTTTCTCCAGTCAATAACTTTTATTATTACCTTGTTCAATTTTCAATATAAGAACATAGATCTGATATGTGGAGCGAGCAACCTTTGCTCCGTTTCTACTGAATAATCTTTGTGTGACAGCAATGTATATCTTGTTCGGATGTAATTATTGTTAATGGGCGAATTGTACATTACTTTTCTTTGAAACTTTAATAAAAAATTCTTATTAAAAAAAAATCCTCAGATCAAGAAAGTCAACAGTAGTCATGCAAGGGGTTATTTTGAATTTCAACGTTGGGTGTGCTCCATTCAAGTTAATTGACCAAATCATCCCTTTTCACAGTAGGAACAGGTTGTCAATATATCTTCTAAAAAGTGTGATCTGATCATCTGCAAATAGTGTGGTCCCGACCATTTCAAATTCGACCATGAATAGATTGGCATAAGTAGGGGCCATGTTTGAGACCATGGCTGTTTGCAGGAAATACTCTTTCTCGAATCAGAAATAGTTAATCTCAAGGCATACTCTAAGTAAATCCACTATGGTATCAATAGGTGGTTCCAACATAGGGATAACAGCTAGTTGTCTGACAACTGCTGCTATGCCTTCAGCGTGTAGAATGACTTTATACAGGCTAGTTACATCCATTGTAATTAGCACTGTCTCTTCTCCAATTCCAGATATGTTGTTCAATGTATTAGTCATAGAGCCAGAGTGTAGTAAGAATGCATCCATATTTTTATACGAGAGGTTGTAGCAGTTGGTCCAGGAAGGTCGCAATAGGCTGTAAAAGAGATCCTATAGCAGAGACTATAGGTCTTCCAGGGAATGCTGACATTCTTTTGTGGATTTTAAGCAGCATATACATGACCGGTATCCTGGGATGTTCCACGGTCATGTATGCTATAGCATCCTTATTTAAGCAGACATTTGCATATGTTTTTTCAAAAAAAGATGTTCACTCTTTTATTGAGTACATTTTTAAGGATTTTTTGAATATGCTAAGCATTTTGCTCTGCAATGTTTCTCTATTTTCTTTATTTGGTTTCCTGTTTTTTGATCAAATTGTCAAAGTTTTTTCAATGTCTTTAACATTTTATTTTTATTAACATTGTAAGGCCTTCAAAACTTAACAAGATTTTCTTACTAGAGTGCCGACATATGCATTTAATTGTATAATATTCCACTTCAACTCTGCTTGTACAAATGTTTTGTACAAATGTTTTTGCTTGCTATAGTATAGGCCTGTTCCTCTTTGGTCCGGGTTACATAGGGTTAATTCCCACTCTTAATTTACCGCCTATATGTGTATTTATAGCATCCTTGTCTTACCTGTACTGTGTCTATGAGTAAGCGCCTGTAGGGGGCGCAAAACGCGTCAGACCGTCTCCTGTGTACCACCCTTACCTGTTGTGAGTCACCTTTACCCTGGTCCCTTCTATTTGGATTGGTATTTACCTTATTTATCTTTGAATAAAATTGGGACTTTTTATATGCAATTTCACCTGGTCTGCAGTGCCTGTCATTTATTTTCTCATTCATCTTTGGTGTTGGATTTGGCACTCCTCGGCTACGGCACTCCTAGGGCAACCCAAGCGGCCTTACGGCCCCACAGTATACTTCCGGTTGGACGGATCGAGGAAGCATCGAGAGCAGTAGGATTCCACTTTCCTGCTTCAAATTTCACGAATCTCTGGATCCGAATTCGCACAGAAGAGTCTCTCAGCTATGCAATAGGTGGTCTGAAACTGGGCAGATGTGAGTACACCTACGGTTTTGTTATAAACAAGTTGTGTAAACGTCACTTAAATCGATGCAGCCCAACTTTATTTTGACTACCATTGAATATTGCATTTAATGTATGGAACTGTTTCTTTACAAATACAGCTGTGAGTTTATTAACACTTCACGCTCCTTTACCTATATTTAAGGTCACAGCCTTAGTATTCCAGGTTTTTGCTAAGATTGTTTGAAGCATTGTTAAGGCTTCAATTTTCCAGATACTCACACTAACATGGCAGGGGTGGACACAGGTGCAGCAGATACTATAGTGGATAGTTTTGACAGAATGGACTCTAGTATAGAACATGATTATACCAATCCAGAAATGTTTTTTCAAATGAGTCACAGACAAAACTTTTTTGATCAGATTTTCTCAATGCAAGATACACCAATTGATAACCCAGACATGAAACGACAATTTAAATCACTTGAAAATGCAATGTCCAATGATTTGAGGCTTATGTGGGACATTGTAGCGTTTAATAAATACATAGACTCTCAAAGGATCCCCAGGGGATTGCGTATCAAAAAATATCCCTCTTTCCTATTTGACGACACTGAGGATATGGAGGAGTGAAATACAGCACTCACTGAGTGCTCCTTCAAATTAATTAAAATTCTCATACGTGTTAAGAATAAGAAACGCACGGTATTAAGCAACACTATTACAGAATTGAAGGAAGATTTAAAGCAGTATTCAGCCTCCACAAATATGGAACATTACAGAAACAACTTAGTGATAAAATTGCTAAGCAAGATAAAGAGCAAGCCAAAAGAAAAGGGGAAAAATTCCTGAGGGATAAAGAGGACTATGATTCAGATAAAGTCTATAATTGGGCAGCATTGAGAAAACTACAGAGAAACAATAGGAACAAATACAAGAAACAACAGAAATCACAAAGGAATGAGAGTGCAACACATGAAGATCAAACAGCTTTCATAGCTCATACTCCCAAATCTATATTAAAGAAAAGGAAAAATCATAAGAAGGTGGTCTTTAGTGGCTCAGAAGGGGAAAACTCTGAGACAGACTCTTCTTTTGCAGGAACCTCTTATGGTTCAACAGGCTCCTCTTCTCCTCCTTCTGTCACTTCTTCTCTTTCCCCTCCGTCTTCTTCTACTTTTTTACAGGGAGCACCCAGGGACAAATCGGAGATTACAACATCAGGGGTGAGACCAAAAACGAGACGGATGTCCCATGCAGAATTGGAAGAAGAAAGAGATGGAGGAAACAAAGGAATAGGAAAGATAAAAAATAAGAAGGGACATTAAATGGCCTTTTACCTAATTCACAAGGGGACTGTTCACAAAATAATAAAGATGTAACTGGTTTGAGCATAATTAACCTGTCTCAGTATAATCTCAGCATTGATGAGAAAAATGTTCTGGGAAAGGGACTAGGGTTTGCTCCCACGTCAAATTTTTCTTATTTCAACACCTTACTTGATCTTAATAAATTTATTAGGAAATTGGCCCTTAAATGCTATTTCTCTCTCACTAGAGACTCTACTGGGGAGGCCTCACAAGAGACAGTGAATTCTCCCATTCAATCCTTTTCAGAGAATACACACTTACTGTTTGGTGAGGCCTGCTCAGTAGTACAGCTAGTAGATCTCTATAGTGGAGAGAGAAATGCACCACCTTCTGACCTTTTAAAACCTGTTAAGATGAGATTTTTATCCAGTGCAATATAGGGGTCCACACCTTAATGCATATCAGAGATTAGTTCAGGAGGACATTTCTCGGTTAAATAGCATGCATGATGTACATGCTGCCCCCCAAAATCTGAGTTGCAAAGAGAGGCTAGATTTAAAGTCTCTGATGGATAATGAACAGATCGTTATCCGAAACTCGGACAAGGGGGGCAGCATTGTTATCCTGGATAAGGAGGCCTATTTCAATGAGGCAGTCTCTCAACTTTCAGATACCAGAGTATACCAGAAACTTCCAGGGAATCCAACTATCCACTATAAAAATGAGTTGGTTAAATTGTTAAAGGAAGGTGTACAATTAGGTATCTTTAAAGAAACGGAAATTTAAAATGTGGTCCCCAGCAATCCCCTAATTCCAATTTTCTACCATGTCCCCAAGGTTCATAAGGACCCCACCAATCCTCCAGGGAGACCCATTGTCTCTGGGGTGGGGTCCCTTCTTGAACCTTTGGGGGCATGGCTAGATGGCATCCTACAACCTTTGGCGATCAAACAGTTATCTTACCTTAGGGATAGCTCCCACCTTACACACACCATTCAATCTATTGCTTGGGAACCCCAGTACACCAGGCTGGTTGTGGATATTAGTTCTCTCTACACCTCAATACCACAAAATTTAGGTATAGAAGCTGTGGAATTCTTTTTAGACAGAGAACTCACTTTAGAGCATGAAACCAAAAAGTATATTGGCGACATTTTACGATTTGCATTATCCCATAACTATTTCATGTTTGAAGATGTGTTCTACAGGAAGATTTGCGGAACGGCCATGGGGGCAAAATTTGCACCCGCATTCGCAAATCTATATGTCTCCTGGTGGGAGCTAACTTATGTATACAGTGTTCTCAATCCTTGGTTAGAGGACATACTATTATTTGTAAGGTTTATAGATGACCTTCTGATCATCTTTAAAAGGCCTGTTGATGAGGCTTTATTTAGGAAGTTTCTAAGCTTCTTAGATAATAACTTCATGAACCTTAAGTTTACAGGCAATTTCAGTCAAACAGAGGTCAATTATTTAGACCTCACTTTATTCAGCAATGGCAACAAAGCATATACAAAAACATATTGCAAACCCAGTGCAGGTAATACAATACTGCATGCTACCTCTCAACTCCCAAGCCAACTTATTAAAGCTGTCCCTAGAGGGCAGTTTATAAGACTTAAAAGGAATATTCAGTCCTTAGATACATATGAAAAACAGTCACTAGATCTCAAAAATAGATTAATTGCTAGAGGTTATAATGCAGCAGCCCTTGAAAAGTGCAGGTTGTTTTCACTACTGAATTTAGCAGCCAATATGATAAGATAGCCAAAATTCTTAAAAAACATTTACATGTTCTTCAAGGAGATGCCATTTTAGCCCCTTTAATTCAGAATTGTAGATTTGTGGCAAAAAAGCCGAAAACCTTGGCACGTAGCCTTTCACCTAGTCAGGTTACCAGAACACGCCCGAAGGGCACACAATGGCTGAGTAGACATAGAAGTTTCAAATGTTTAAGTAGAAACTTCTCAATCATTTTGAGAGCAGCATCACACACAAGAGGTACACTACTAGCTTTTATGCAAATTGTGGTACAACCTTTGTTGTGTACCTACTTACATGCAATCTTTGTCAGCGCCAATATGTTGGTCAGACCTCTAGAGAGGTCAGACGGAGGTTTGGTGAACATCTTAGGGACACTAAGAACTATGTCAAGGAATCTGCCATTGCAAATCATTTCAATGGAGAGCATTTTACCAATATAGCAAATCTATCTATCAGTATAATTGACATAGCTCTTGTGCCACCTAGAGGTGGTAATAGGTACACCATTCTACAAAGAAAAGAGATCTACTGGATCTTGCAGCTCCAAACTAGAAGCCCGATGGGCATTAATAGAGAATGTGACATTGATTATTTTATCGATGACACATAATACTACTAACTGGTAATCATCTATAATAGTAGCCCATATATCATTCCAATGATATCTACTGTCTAATTTTTAAGGTATAGCATATATAATCTTGGCTTTACAGTATTAATCTAATTGCAAGTGTCCATGTAAAAAACATGTTGTGATAACCTTTTTTATATATGTTTTTTATCTTAAGTACATTTGCATATGTTTTTTTCAAAAAAAGATGTTCACTCTTTTATTGAGTACATTTTTATGGATTTTTCTAATATGCTAAGCATTTTGCTCTGCAATGTTTCTCTATTTTCTTTCTTTGGTTTCCTGTTTTTTGATCAAGTTGTCAAAGTTTTTTCAATGTCTTTAACATTTTATTTTTATTAACATTGTAAAGCCTTCAAAACTTAACAACAAGATTTTCTTACTAGAGTGCCGACATATGCATTTAATTGTATAATATTCCACTTTACTCTGCTTGTACAAATGTTTTTGCTTGCTATAGTATAAACATACACTGTTTTAGGCCTGTTCCTCTTTGGTCTGGGTTACATAGGGTTAATTCCCACTCTTAATTTACCGCCTATATGTGTATTTATAGCATCCTTGTCTTACCTGTACTGTGTCTATGAGTAAGCGCCTGTAGGGGGCGCGAAACGCGTCAGTCGGTCTCCTGTGTACCACCCTTACCTGTTGTGAGTCACCTTTACCCTGGTCCCTTCTATTTGGATTCGTATTTACCTTATTTATCTTTGAATAAAATTGAGACATTTTATATGCAATTTCACCTGGTCTGCAGTGCCTGTCATTTCTTTTCTCATTCATCTTTGGTGTTGGATTTGGCACTCCTCGGCTACGGCACTCCTAGGGCAGCCCAAGCGGCCTTACGGCCCCACAGTATACTTCCGGTTGGACGGATCAAGGAAGCATTTGTGCTAGAGCAGTAGGATTCCACTTTCCTGCTTCAAATGCCATGCATTGTCTGTAGCATGTTATCTAATTTCCTTTTAAAGGTCATAGTTGGATCACCCCTTAGTCTCCTATATGTCTCTTGGTCATCCAGTGGTCGCATCATTTCTGTGTGATGGTCCATATAATCTTGGATGACAATGACCCCACCTTTGTCAGCCTCTCTCAGTATTATAGACATGTTTTCTTGTAAATTCTTCAGGGCTTTTCTTTCCCCCTGTGTGAGATTGTGTCTATATTGTCCTCTTTTTTCATTTAGTTTGATAGAGTCTTGCAATATAAGTCTAGAGAACATCTTTATTGTTGGGTTGTTACTAGTTGGATCGAATGTGGTCTTGCCTTTAAGTGTCCTCTTAGGTTGTTCCTTATGGTGTTGAAAATACTCTTTCAGTCTAAGTGTTCTAGTGAACCTCTGAACATCCACAAAAAGATCAAACCCATTACACTTAGTAGTGAGTATAAAGGACAAACCTTTATTCAGGACACTTACTTCATCAGAGGAGAGCATGTGTTTACTGAGGTTTACAACTAGGTTCTCATTGATTGTCCCCTCCTTGGCGGTCTGGGGGGTCTGTTTGAACCCCCCACCTGGTATCGTTCCTCTTGCGTCCCCGTTTTTTGATCGTGTTGTCATACCCCTCATATTTCCCATTTGTGGTGGTGTTGCCGATGTATTAGGGACATCCGAGTTGGAACTATTGTCAGAATGGTCCACTGTCATGCCGCACTGCTCTAGCCATTGCTTGGGGCACGGCGTCTCCTTCCCTGCTCGTTGCCAGGGGCTGTGTCTGTTCCTGATGCCTGGGGGTGAATCCTGCTCCTATTTAAATCCCTTCTTATCGATCTATCACTGCCCAAGTATAGGTGTTACCTTGTGTGCTCCTGGGTGTGATAGATTGTTTATTTTCTTTTAGCCTTTACTGTTGCTGAACTCTGCTTGCCTGACTATTCTGCCTGTTAACCCCTAAATTGCTGGATTGATTTACTGCTGCTGAAACTCTGCTTGCCTGACTACTCTGCCTGTTAACCGCTAAATTACTGGACTGATTTTCTGTTGCCAAATCCTACCTACCTGACCATTCTAGTGGTGTGCCCTTGGACTGCTTTACGGTTGCCAAATTCTACCTGCCTGATCATTCTAGTGGTGTGCCATTGAATTGCTTTACTGTTGCCAAATCCTGCCTGCCTGACCATTCTAGTGGTGTGCCCTTGGACTGCTTCTGCCAAACCTGTCTGACCAATCTAGTGGTTTGTCCTTGGACTACTTTGCTGTTGCCGCTGGGTACTGTCCAGCCTGTGGTGAGTGCCGACTTCCTCATCTTACTAACTTTCTCTGCTCTGGGATATTCCTTATCGTTCCGGCTCGACGCCAGGATAATAAGACTACTGGCCGAGTTCGGTCTGATAGAGGAGTATCCCACAAGCACTACATCCACTGTGCCTAGTGGGCAGAAATCCGGATTGTTCCTGCCTATAGTGGGGGGTGTTCCTGATTCTAAAGCCCCTGGGAATAAATCTTTTCCTGTGATATTCTGACAGGTATGATCCGTGTAGGATTAAATCAGTTTATTTTCTTTTTATCTTAACCAGTTTTTCATAGATATGTGCTGTTTGTTCTATAGTTATTCTCTGTGGAATGGCATCAAATCTTATTTGGGATGCATCCTCTTCAGTGAAGAAAAATGAATCAGTACCCTTTATCTCCTCCTCTGCCTCCTGTGTGTTAATACCTCCTTCTGCCATATTGTGAGTGTGAATTACACTCCTAAACAAACAATGTATAGATAAGGGAGTCACAGATCCTGATCCTAATTCGTGCTGGGTGCTAGTACAAGTAAATATAAATATATATATATATATATATATATATATATATATATATATATACATATATATAAATATATACAGTATATATATATATATATATAGAGAGAGAGAGAGAGATACATTTGTAGATATTCTTATAAATATTTAGTATAGATATATTACAAAAAAATATACATATACACACACACATACTGTATATATATATATATATATATATATATATATCCACACCCATAATCTGGCCCAAAATGTCAAAATGAGTAAGAGACGTTTCCTAACTTCTAACTTTTCAAATTAAAAGTAAGGAAGACTCAGGAAGCACATAGGAGAGCCTCCACATAAGAGGATAATGCACAACAACAAAGGCCTTGAATTATATCAGATAGTGAAGGAAATTTAAATTTAGTTAGACTACATAATGGGGTAGATTTATCATATGCCGGACGGATCATGTCCACCCAACATCGTTAAATGCCAACAGCATACGCTGTTGACATTAAACTTTGCACAAGCATTTCTGGTGAAATGCTTGTGCAATGCCTCCCCATGCAAATTCACGGACAATCGGCCGCTAGTAGGGGGTGTCAATCATCCCGATTGTATCAAATCGGGATGATTGCTGTCCGCCACCTCTGAGGTGGTGGATGAGTTAAGAAACAGCGGTCTTACGATGCGCTGCTTCTTAAAGGGTCACTCAAGTCAAAATTAAACTTTCATGATTCAGATAGAGCAGCAATTTTAAACAACTTTCCAATTTACTTCCATTAACAAAATGTGCATAGTCTTTTTATATTTACACTTTTTGTGTCACTAGCTCCTACTGAGCATGTACAAGAATTTACAGCATAAACGTATATGCATTTGTGATTGGCTGATGGCTGTCACATGATACAGGGGGAGTGGAAATAGACATAACTTTGCAATTTATTTAACAAAAATCTACTACTCATTTGAAGTTCAGACTAAGTGCTATTGCATTGTCTTCTTATCATGCATTTGTTGATTATACAAATCTACAGTGTTGACTGGTCCTTTAACTTTTATTAATATGCAGTCTTTGACAGCATCAAAACGAGGCTTCCATTGAAGCTTATAGAAGCAAGATCTCATGAACGCAATACGATATTTAGTTGTTTAAGGTGAACTTGGATTATAAAATTATTTTTATGTATATATATATATATATATATATATATTTTATTTATTTTTTTTCTTTGTAACACACAGCCACCTGCCAACAAGTGAAGAAAAAATAATATAAGGGTTTTATTTAGTAATAATTTATAAAGGTTTAATGAGTTTCATTATTAAAGTCTACAAAATTATTAAATCAAAAATTGTCATCAGATTTTCTTAAGGAGTAGAATATAACCCTATTTGATGTCCTTTTTAGCATCTTAAACATGAATTTCAACAAAGATTCCCCCCCAAAAAAGGTTTCCTATACAATAACTAACAAAAAGTAAATTACAATTTCCTTCTTAATAGAATGACAGTTGTCAAGTTGCCAATAAAAACAATTCACTTTGCAAGTAGGCTACCACATCTGTTTGTCACATGATGAGTCTTATCCTTATACAAACCAGCACACAGATAAACAAATGTCACTGTGCATCCATCACAGAATGGACATCACATACCACTAACCTGCAGGCAATTATATGACAGGCCGCCAATAAAAGAGCAGAGGAGTTATTTATATACAGATAAAATGAATTGTTAACCTAGGATATAGCATTCTGATAGTCCAAAACACATCTTAAAATAAGAGATGCAAAATAATATATAACTGAAATACATTTTGTAAAACTGTAGGCAAAATGCACAAAAAAACAGTAACAATCCAGTCCCAATCTAGACAGCTTATTCACTTTCTCATTACATATGAAGAATCCTCTGCATAAAATAACATTTTGCTGGAGAGGGCTTTTAATGAAGTCTGGCAACTGTAACATCAACTTGTAGCAATCAGAAATTCATAAGATGTACTGTTTATCTAAATATAAGTGAAGACAATTTTCCAGAGGCAGGAGGAAATTATATTGTAGCATAAAAAAATATTTGTTTTGAATAAAAAAAGATTAGTCATTTTTTATATAAAGCAGCTAAGACCATGATACAATTATTTTTAATATTCTATATTCTAAAAAGCCAAGGGGGCGAATTATCAAGCTCCGAATGACTTGCGGGAAACAGCAGTTATGAAGCAGTGGTCTAAAGACTGCTGCTCCATAACTTGTCCGCTGCCTCTGAGGCTGCGGTCTTCAATCTGCCCGATCCTATACGATCGGGCTGATTGACACCCCTGCTAGCGGCATTGCACAAGCAGATCACAAGAACTGCTTGTACAATGAGAAATGCCAACAGCATATGCTGTCGGCATTTACCGATGTGCGGCGGACATGATACACTACATTGTATCATGTCCGTCCGCACTTTAATAAATCGGCCCCCAAGTATGTTTGTCCGACACAGTCATGCGCAGTAGAGACTGCGCAAGCAAATATACTTGGCCTTAACCCCTTAACGACCAGCGCCGATGTGCAGTATAGACTGTGCAAGACAAATGCAATGGATGGTGCTGGTTGTTAAGCCCTGGGCCTCTCTCTGCCACAATCTCGCTAACAGTATCGAGATCCGGCTATTTCTCCATGCCCCACGAGTGGGGCAGTGCAGAAATAGTCTGGGAGAGTTACCGAAGCAGAGAGGGACACTCTGTAACCCTCTCTGCATTTGGCAGTGGTGGTGCCGATCATTGGTGGCGTGGAAGGGTTAGGAGTGAGGCGGGTTGGCAGCACATCACTGGAGGGGGGCAGGGAGTACCGCTACGCTGCAGAAAAAAAATGTTGAGAGTGCAGGGAGGGGGAAGGAGAGAGAGGGGATCCGAGTGGATGGGGGGCTCAGAGGGTAGTGAAACATTCTTGGAGGGAGAGGTGGGTAAATGAGGGAGGGGGGAGGGAGTTGGACACATTTTGGCCCGTATACACAGGCTTTAAGACTAGTAAATATATATTTTAAGAAACGTGTATAACATACATACCCTGCATTTCTTAACTGTGATCAATCACATCTCTCTCCTGTGAGATGTGAGAAAATAGTATTGATATTGTTTAGTGGAGTAGAAAAGCATAGAATCCATAAGAAGTATAGTACATCAGTCACAGAGCACACTGTAGAGAATGACAGTCAAACACTCATATCCAATCCAATATACAACAAAATCAGCAGCATTTCAATAGTTAAACAAAGTACATATCTAAATAGCAATGGCTTTTAAATTTAAAGGAGAAAAGAAGGGTGACTTAAGAACAGCACAATAAGTGTAAAGAGTCCTTTCCTTCCTTTTCCCTAGGCTCTAAGTGCATCTACATGCTGATAGATAGACAAAGGCAATTATCTTCCAATGACAAGTTAGGAGAACCATTCCAGCACCAAACATCTCCTTGGTGACTGTTTCTTGTAGGTAATCACCAGCATAACAATGTCACATAGGTCTGTGACACTGGGAATGAGGCATTGTACAGGGGAAAGAATGAGGGAAAACAATGTGCCATCCCCTGTATAAAGAATAAATAATTGTAAACAAAAAAAACAAAAAAAAAAAAAGGGGGAATTTCCGGGTGGCAGCCATGATAGGTTGCATGATTTCTAGCTCCTACAATACTCGGCACAAATCTGCATAAAACTCTCTTTTTGACATTTCATTGCACATATCTTTTGGGTTAAAATACCGCAGCAGAGTAAGCTCATCCGTGCACAACTATTATTTTCAGATTTGATGCAACATCCAGCACTCCGGAATAGACTAAAGGTTGCAGCCTTCAATCTTAACACCCCGGCAGGGCAATGGCTTGCCTCTGTCATTAGACAGCAGTGAGATCCCGCAAAACACTGCATATTCTCTTACCAGCAAGACACTGCATATAACTGGAACAACACCGCTTTCCATACCCTTGCCTACTGCTCACTACCATTCATATACTATGGAGATCTCTTTAAACTTTTTAGAGGAGCTGCACAGCCTGCTTGCTAGCCACCATGCTGCCTTGGAGAATAAACTGTCCATGTCATTCAACACCCACAGCATCTATTCATTCCAGCAACCTACCCAACTTGAAACCGGCACGTTGGAAGGGGGGAGTGGTGGCACTTTGGGGCCCTGGCGTCCACATCCTACCTTCAAAGCTTCTAAGGGGAGTCTGGAACCTAAGACTGCAGAAGTGTCAGACCGACACAAGACAAGGCCAGTGAAAAGTGCGGAGGCTGTTCCTCGTAGCCCTACTAATCTGCGCCGAGTCTGTGGTACAGCATTTGCAGAGCCACACATAGATGTGTCACAGTACAGGGAGAGCAAGGAATCCACCCTGCAAACGCTTTTAACTCAAAAACAAGACTGGGGACATAAAAATCAAGCGAAGCATATCATGTACCCACCCTCAATTATATTGCGGCATGTGCCCCTTAAGAAAGTGAACCAACCCTTGCCGACATTACTGGGGCTACATATCCCCAATACCATACCTCAGGTGTACGCAGGCATGCCGCAAGGACTCCAAGTGAGGGGGCTGCAGATGCGGGAAAAAATAGGAAACCACAGACAAGCACTTCCAGCGCATAAACAAGACCACATCGACCTGATCTTTCCACCGCATGTTGAATATCTTCCCACAGTCACGATGAGGACGCATATGTCCCCCTGTACCGCAGATCAATACTGGTCGACCTTAATGTGGCCATATTTGCATCATCACATTGTTTGAGACCCAGGAGCTCTACTTTTCCACTGACACGTTTTGGTAAAGTATTCTGACTTTGGAATCAGGAGTAAGAAGACTCTTAGGACTGTCATCCTCCCAAGAAGTGACTCCCCGTTCCTTATAGATCACCTGCTGACAGCAGAGATCACTGGAGGTGCTGGCTTGTCGCTAACTTTTAGACCCTACCACCAGGCTTTACCACCTCGCCTTGGAGCTTATCTTTTGAAAACGGGAGTTGGGTAAATATGACTCTGATCAAGTGTTTTTTTTTTTTTTAATAGCTTTATTGAACTCTCTGCATCACATTACAGAAAAGAAAAATATATAGTTCAGCAGATATCCAATACAGAAAATGTACAACATAATGAATAGAACAATAAACTCTACAACAGTAAATAACCATGTTCCACGAGTTAGTTTCACATTATCCCATTGGTATATTTATAAAGAATGGTTTTGATCTATTGACACTTAACACCCTATTAATTATAGTATTCAACACCTTCCCGTTCCATCCTATCTCATCCTTCCTGTAATCTAGATATTAGCAATAAATGATTCCCACATGACCTTCATCTGTAAGAACACCTTTCCCCTACAATTTCTCATGTATGCGTATTCTTCTAGTGATAGAATGAATTGGAATTGGGCATACCATGTGGCCATGTTTGGGGTTATTTGAGATTTCCAATTTCTTGCTATTAGTCTTTTGAGGCTATTACTAGCAATAAAAATTAATTTTTTTCTTATACGTTGGAATTTTATTGGGTACAGCATTTAGTAGCCATATTCTGGGGTCTGGCTCTAATTGCAGTTCTGTCAGTGTGTTTGTTGCTTTGACTATTGCTAACCATAGTGGTTTTAGCGACCCACAGGTCCACCATATATGAAGCATAGACCCTTGCTCCTTACCACATCTCCAGCATTTATGAGAAGCTAATGGAAACAATTTTTTAATCCTAGCGGGGGTAAGGTACCATCGTTGCAATATCTTAAAATTCAACTCTATAAGGTTACTGGATACAGAGACTTTGGTGATATTGGTGAATAGTTTAGCAATATCATTTGCAGATAATTCAATGTCTAGTTCTTCATTCCATCTATCTATATAGTAAGAGATATAGCCCACTGATGGTTTTTGCAGCATTGCATATGTCAATGATAGGGTCCTTATCGCAGGAGATTCTAAGCGGCATAAGGTCTCAAAGATAGTGAGAGGTCTGACTAGGTTACGTCTGTCTTTGTGTTTAAATATATAGGAGTGACATTGTTGAAGGACAAACCAATTACTAAAAAAAATAGTCCCTTCTCTACCAGCTCCCCCTCGCTAAGTAGTCTTGTCTCGTCACCCAAGTGTACTGCCCACAAGGTTCTTAGAGGAGTTTCCAACTGTTTAATTTTTTTCAAAAGGCCTATGGGTAATTCAGTATTTTCCGTAAGGGGGGTGAGCGGGGAAAATTGTGAGGATATGTGTGGGTATTCTCTAAGTATCTCTTTCCACACAGTTAGGGTCTCCAGTAGTATGCTATTCTGTTTGAAATCTGTATTTAGTTGTGGAGCTGACTGCCAGCAAATCGTGCCTAAGTGTGATTTCTCTGCTATGTCATGTTCTAAAGCTACCCACTTTTTATTCTGAAAGTTCCTAAACCAGTCTACTATCCTTTGCATAAAAACAGCCTGTCTATATTTAGTCAAGTTAGGGATCCCCAGTCATCCTTCACTAACCGGAAGGCACATTAATGTCTTATTAATTCTTGCTTTCTTTCTATCTATCCCATATGTAATCAAAAAATTTATTCTGTAGGGACACCAAGAAGCCCCCCGGAAAAGGGATTGGTAAAGTCTGCAGTACATACAGTACCCTGGGTAGTATATTCATTTTAACCAAGTTTATGCGGCCCAGCCATGATACCCTTTTAGACCTCCAAGAAGAAAGGTCTGCTACAATATTTCTTTGTAGTGTGGCATAGTTGGCCCTGAACATCTCCTGAACCGAAGGTACTATAAATATACCCAAATATTTTACATTTTTTGTTTGTATTCGAAAAGGGCATTGTCGTGACAGTCAATTAAGATAGTTTGTGTCACAATGTATCACCAGCATTTCCGACTTAGATTTGTTAATAAGGAAATTTGAAGCCAAAAAAAATGTCAAATTCAGCTAACAATCGTGGGATCGAGGCTATGGGATCTGACATAAAGAACCAAATATCATCCGCATATAACAATAATTTGTGTGCGTTGTGGCGTATTTGAACTCCCAGAATCCCCACCCCTTGAGTGATAGTAATTGCCAGTGTCTCTATTAAACAGGCGAACAAAAGAGGGGACAGGGGACATCCCTGCCTTGTGCCATTATATATCCGGAATGGGGCCGACAATAAGCCATTAACTCTGATTTTAGCTACTGGGTGACTATAGAGGGCCTAAATTTTGGAGATGAACTGTGACCCCAACCCAAATCTTTCCAACGTGGATCTCATAAAGTGCCAACAGACGCGGTCAAACACTTTTTCCGCGTCTGTTGACACCACCACAGATGGCATGTTACTCTGAGTGAGAAAGTTTAGTATGTGTAAAGCTCTAACCGTGTTGTCGCGTGCCTCTCTATTCTGTATAAAGCCTACCTGATCACCATTTATAATATCTGGTAATATGGGGGACAACCTATTCGCTAACAATTTCGCATATATTTTGAGGTCCAAATTAGGTAGAGAAATTGGCATAAAGTTTTCCACGCTATCTGGGTTTTTCCCCGGCTTAGGCAATACCACTATATGTGCTTCTAGTGCTGCAGGTGAAAAGGGATTGGATTCTGAGATCTTATTAAACAGCCTCAATAAATATGGGGTACGTATTGATTTATATGTCTTATAATAACTATTAGTATACCCATCTGGTCCTGGAGCTTTACCCTTAGGTAGATTTTTAATAACTTCTAAAATCTCTGAATGTTCAAAGGGCTTACTCAGAGCCTCTTGTTGTTCCGAGCTAATTTGCGGGAAGTTAATGTTATCTAAACAATTGTCTATTAGGGTGGCTTTAGTTCTCTGTTCTGCAAATGAGCCACCACGTTCAGAATTTAGATTATATAGATTTTTATAATAGTCCCTAAAAACGTTTGCAATGTCTTTGGAAGTGTACACTCTTTTACCTCCCCCGTTACTGTTAATAGCCAGAATGCATTTTTTATTAGTACTCCTCCTCAATTTTCTTGCAAAAAGGGAACTACTTTTGTTATCATTCTCAAAATATGACTGTTGCAATTTGAGAGCTTGTTTTTTACACTCCGCATGGAGCATGTCATTAATCTGTGTTTTACATTCGGCAATAGTCTTTGAGATTGCTGTGTTATTTGGATCTAGCTTACGTTGTGTCTCTAAGTCATTGAGATCATTGAGTCTTTTTTCCATTAAGTTTCTAGCTTGTTTATCCCGATGTGATCTAATACTAATCATCTCTCCTCTAATGACCGCCTTATGTGCCTCCCACACCAGGTCACTGTCAGATTCTGGGTCATCATTAAAAAAGAAATATTCCTCTATAGCTTTACCAATCTGCTCCTGTATGACAGGATCAGATATCAAAGTCTCGTCAAGTTTCCATATATATGAACAAACAAACACTTTGAAAAGCGCCAAACACCTATAACCTTATAATTCTGCTCAATAAGCCAAATCTAAGTAATATTTTAAAACATACAAAAAATTGCATATAAATTCCAATGATATTGAAGCATATAATACAATAAAAATAGATAAATAATAAGATAAAACTTCCTACTTTCTTGCAGGTAGTGTCTCTTTAAATGCTTGTGTGGCAATGTCCAAAAGTAAAAACGATTCACTTTTTTCTTGTGCAGCTCCTTTTAAATCACTGGTGTGATAGCGATGAGATAGAGACTAAAAAGAAAAAGACATGGAGCGCAAGGAAGAAAACAGAGAACAGATCATTGTGCAGTATATCAGATTTAAAATGACAATTTATTAATAGCAAAAAACAAACTCACAAAACAAACCCTCAAACAATATGAGGTATGTAGCAGCGTGTTGTATAGATGAGGCTATACGTTTTCACAATATCCAGTTTCACCCTGCTGGCTAATCTGGTTGTGACCATCCAGTCTCGATGTTTCTTACACAAATTCAGGATATATTGTCTTTGTTGTAGTCCTTCAAAAACAGAGATTTCCCTCCTACGGTAGGTCAATCTGTATAGCCGACAACAGATTCTCCTGACCTAGAGGGATTGTGACGTGACTCAGCGTGTGCGTGTGGGCGTGGCCTTACGCGTTTCGTGGGACTCCTCCCGCTTCGTCAGAGGCTTATATCCATAACACTGTGGAACAATTACAACACAGAACATACAACATACATATACATAACAAAAACAATAACATAAACAAAAAACAGTAGAAGTGACATCTTTCATGACACCAGTACTATGGGGGAGTGCTCAGCGCAGACTCCTCAATATATATAGGATTAAATAGATGAGAGAAAGTCAAACTTTAGCATTACAGCAACCTCAAAGTTCAACCCGCTCCTTGGTCTTTGGCTTAATTCGTTTTTGAGAGCATTAGAAAAAGGCAGCCACATTTAAAGTTCTCCAGGCATCCCATTCCTATGCCTCCTGGCACTTAACTCCTTCTGTCTTTCATACAAATCTCATAATGCATATCAAGTGTATTGAGGCTTTTGCTGTGTCAACGTAGACCTTTCCTTTATGAGAATAGGGTTTGATATCGCCTCACTAGCAATAACTATGTTAATCTTACTCCCTCCAAAAGGTTAAGGGATTTGTACTCTATGAACCAAGCTTTGGCCCAGGTTTCTTAACTTATGGATATACATATATAACTTTTTACCAATGTTATCAAGGCTTAAACTTATACAAGGAATAACAAGCATAACCTCTATCTACAGTGATATAAATAACTGTTAAGATATCACCCAGTCTGGTAGATAATAGAGAGTTCCGGTCTCACAGTCCTTATGTAACTCCGTCTTTGGTGAGGTGGTTTTAGCGTTGCCCTTCTTGTAACTCACAGTCGTCCAACTTGAGTTCTTGATCCTATGTTCTGCAGATTTGTCTGGAGTGAAGCCTTTTATAGAAACCTCCGAGATTTGAGGAGTTTGAAATTTGACATTTGGAGCCTTAGATATCATATCCAAATGCTCTGGTGAATTGTAGGTGTAAGATTGTCCTTCATGTGATATATGCAGGCAAAATGGGAAGCCCCATCTGTATTTTATAGATCTCTCCTGAAGAGCTTTGGTGATAAAGCAGATATCCTTGCGCTTCTGGACCATGGTAGGGCTTTAGTCCAGGTATACTTGAAGCGAGTGATCCAGATACATGATGTTTTGGGATTTTCTGGCTTGCTGCCATATCTTCTCTTTATCAGTGAAACGTAAACATTTTAAGATAACATCTCTGGGTAGAGAACCTGAGGGAGACGGGGGTCTGAGGGCTCTATGAGCTCTTTCCAATTCCAGGTCAGGGGCCTGTGGGTCTTGGAGTAGGAATTTGAAGAGGCCTTGTAGATGTTGTTGTAGATCCGTGAATGAAATAACCTCAGGAATGCCCCTTATTCTTAAGTTATTCCGCCTCCCCCTATTGTCTAAGTCCTCCACTTTGTCTTGTAGGACTTCAATTTGTGTGCTAGCAATGTTGTGTATGTATTTAGATTATCATACATCGTGCTAAGAGAGTCTTGTGAATCTTCAACGTACTCCATACAGTGACCTAAGTACCTCTAATATCTTTTTTCATGTTAACCAGTTCAGAGGTAATTAGTGTTTTGAGTGCGTCAAAATCTGCCTTTGTGGGCAGGTTAGCAATGTTATCTTTGAGCTCCCTTATGTTCTCCTCAGACATGGTAGCGTGTATTTGTGTGTCCTCAGGGATGATCTTTGTTATTAAAGGTTGATCTGTCACAGTCCTAGGAGAGGTATTTGTCCCCTGAAAGAAGCTACTTACAGGTTTAATATTAGTTGAAGGGGTTTTCTGCGCCTTGTCAGGTCTAGCAGACCTTCTAGACATGGTATTTATGGAGGCCTGTGAGTTGTATCTCTAGATATGACATGCTCTATTGAGTTTACTGACCCTTTCCAGACCAGTTATGTACTTGTTTAGGAAATACCCCTAATTTCCTGCAACAGATTAGATAATGCTAGCTATTTGTGGAGTAACAAAATGTGCTGTAGCCTATATAAGGGCAAATCGATTATGCTGGCGACTGAGAGGCCTCTGTGCTTCATTTGAGCCTGTGGTTCCGTTATGTGGCTCCAGCCATTTTAACTGTTTAATGTTTAATATAAATGCCTATACAGTGGTTAGGGGTTTTTAGTGTGTATACCGCTTCATATTTCACCCCTTAATATGCTTCAGCTTTGGGGCTTTCAGCCCATGTGTATGTGCGGCCTCAGTATGTGTTGTGCCCCTGGGCTGTGGCTTCCACGTGAATCAAGCAGCGATATCGCCAGTAAGCTGCATTTTGACTTATCCTGGTCAAATGTGTGTGCGGACCGGAGTCTATCCTACCTCCTACTCCAGTGTGCGGTGAGATGCTCTAGAGCGCTCAGGTGGATGACCGATGCCGGGGTTCCGTTGTGAGCCACATGTGCTCCAAAATGGCTGCCACGATTCTCCTTGATCAAACTGCCTTCTCGATTGCTCTGTTTAAGCCTCCCAAACAAGCCTCAGGCAAGCCCAATAGTGTTAATGTCCTCCGCCTGTCAAATTGTCAGAGTATATGAATATTATGATGAATATTACATATGTATACATATATATGTATATATATATATGTATATTTTATACACTGTATATGTTAGATGAGACCTCAGGATTAATTGAACATGAGTTTGTTGAAACCATCTTATAATCCACTGGGGGTCCCAACCCCCTACCAGATGGGTTAGCTGGGTGAATACACGTTTATCAGGATTGAAAATCAGCATAGCTTTTGAAGCACGCCCTCCTGTTGTGTAAAATACACAAACATTTTCCCAAAAGAAACTAACCCAGTGACCATGCTCATTTGACTATATGCAGAGTTTTATGACTCTAAGACATTTGGTCTACCCAATTTAAAACAATCACTTAAACGGATAATATATAAAATAGTTGGATAAGCATAGTACTTACAGGAAACCCCTTTGATTATTTAGAATAAATGATCTGTGTTTTGGGTGGAGAATATGCTTGGGAGCCCTCTGGAATTTGTCACCTAAACCTTTGCAGATTCAAAGTAAGACATGTGTTGCAGATATACGGCTGGGGGGAAGGTGACACAAATAGAATTAAATACATTTTGCAAAGGGAACAATGCCATTTTTCCATGTATGTTTAAAATGATTCATCATATATATATATTGAAGTTGAACACATTATATTAAATGGATGGTTGCTGCAGGGGATATTTGTGTAGGACATAGGTTCAGAGTTGGTATAGATTGAATAGCCAATTTTGTATTCCCATCTTTGAGGTGCATGTATATGGCATAAATTTTCTGTTTTTCAGGTGGACCATGGGAAAAATTCCTGCATGCAAGGACTGTGGGAGACATAGAGCATACTATATCATGTGAAAACATATTAGATATATGAATGCCATACATTTCAAAATAATTAGCAATATTAAATTGCCTTAATATAATAAAACATAAATAATATAACAAGTTTCATATCAAAATGACCAGAGAGGTAATGTAATCTTACCCGTCTGTGATTGGTATTGCGAACTTATTAATATGAAGAAAATTATGGTAGTTATTACACATTTTAAAGAAAGATGTTTAAATGTATAGCTGTATTTGTTTGTCATGCTGCATTTGTTTTGTGCTGTCTGTTTGTAATACTGCCACCCGATTGACAAGGTACGGTGTTGCGACACAGGTATTACAGCCAGGAGATGATTGGCTGTTAAAGAATGCATCTCCTTGGCAACCAGCATTCACAGGGTGAGCCAATCAGAAGGGACAAGCAAAAAGGGCGTAAAAGAACTAGGTCTTCAATGATTATAAAATAGGAGTAGTGAATGCACAAGGGACAGTTTTGTTGTGACTTGCTGAGACAAAAGTGTTTTTAATTTTGGCTGCCTGGAAATACATTTCACTTCAGCAAGGAACTGGAAGCTTATCCCTGATTTATGCAATTAACTTTCCTTTAAATGAGATGACCTAAAGACCGCTACAAATTGGTTCAAATTGGTAAAGTATAATTGTTCTAATTTTTAAAAACTTGAAACAAAGCTTATTGGTAAGAACATAGTCAATTTGTATTCAATAGATTTAGAGAGCAGTCTGCATTTTACTAGTATTCAGCCTGTGTAGGGTTAAACAAATCCTTGCTGCTAAATTATTTTATCTGTACAACTATAGAGTGATAACTCAGAATTGGGTTTTTACATAAATAATATATACCATTTCTGAGGTTTTAATAGAAGTGTATATTGTACTATTTGTTTAAATTAGCACTGTAAATCATATTGCTGAATGTTTGTTAGCTGCTATTTTAGATCTCATTGTAATATTTTAAATGCAGTTTGAATGAAAGGTTGGTTTTAAATTAAATTTGCATGAGCTCTGTATAGCATATTTTAAATAGTTTTTGTTTTAACGCATACAATATTGACTCATATTATAATTATTACAAATATTTATGTCAACATGTTCATAGTTATTTACTAATAATAAAGAATTCAGATATTTATATTAATTTTGTTGTCTTAGTAGAAGTATATTGATTGTGGGTTCAGTCTAAGGAAAGATTGTTAAATATATTCCCTGCCATATACTCACACATTGTTTAGAGAATACTGCTAAGATTTTTACAAATATACTGACATATTGTATGGAGGCATTGCGCGAGATATTATAAATAATTATCATATTGATATAGTATATTTGTGGTAAATAGAAATTATTATAGAAGAGAGAAAAAATTTCATATTTCGAATTGATACTTTGAAAATATAGAATTTTTTTTGAAAATTGAAATATTGATTTTTCATATTAAAGAAAAATAATCAAAAATATTAATTTTTCATATTTCAAAATTCATAAAAATATTATTTTTTCATATTTCAAAATTAATCAAAAATATTAATTTTTCATATTTCAAAATTCATAAAAATATTGATTTTTCATATTTCAAGATTAATAAAAATATTAATTTTGTCATATTTCAAAATTGATATTGATATTTTGAAGATATAATTTTTTTTCCCTCTCTCTTATTGGTCAAAATTGTATTAGCGTTTTATCTTGTTAAGTACAACACTCAAATAACGATGTCTTCAGCAAAAAGTAATGCTAGCATTTCTGTGCAAGTTGAAATTGTGTCCTCCCCAAGGTCCTCTGTCAATGAAGTAATTCAGAAAAAAACGCTCAAATTAGACGCCATGAATCACATCATGACTAGACTTGATATTGGGGACGATGTCTCCAGGTATATTAATGAGTGTAAAGATAAGGCCAAAGATTTAGTTAAAGATATGTGGTTTGAAGATGGGGAATTATACCAAATGTTACTGCAACTTAATAGATGCACAGAACTTAGGGGGCGTGATGAATTCATTTTCGAAACTTGGCCGATCCTAATGTATTTGAGCTGTGAAATGTCTAACCAAATGGCAGGACAGAACAGACAATTAGGGCGGCTAAGGAATGAAAATAATTCATTACGAGAATTTCAAGATGCCTTTATTCAGGCAAAGACAGAGGTTTTCCATGCTAGCCAAAAGGCTTCTGACTTAGATAAATCAGGAACTAATGGCTGATTTTAAAGCTTTCGAAGAAGAATATAAAAAGTGCCAAGATGAAAATAAAACTTTAAAAGCTAGATATGATGAGGCTGAAAAAGCATACGAGCAGGCAATAAATAAATTACAGAGACAAATTAGCAGCTATAAGGACTGGGACAGAAATGAGAGTCAAGATCCCAGGCGGGAGGATAGACAAAGATACCCAAAGTATAACCCTAATTCAGGCCCAGAGGTAACTTTTTCCCCTAGGCAACTACATAACTCTGGGGGACCAGAAAATTATTTCAGATGAAGGGCACTCTAGCTCAAACAATAAGTCCCCAGTAAGATCCAGTGATGTACCAAATAAAGTGTATGACACTCCACAATAATTAAATTTCTAAAGAATACAGTACGCCCATTTTCTAAAGGGGGGGCCACTTCCATAATTGACCACTTAGAGGCCTTTGAAAATGCATTATCTATAATGAGTGTTACAAATGAGCAGTTAAAAATTGAATTTCTACCCTGGGTATTTGAGAGTAAGCATCACAAATTCTTTGCTTCACTAAAGGATATGAATATTCATTCCTGGAGTGAAACAAAACGACAATGCAGAAAGGAATTCGGACAACATCGCACTAAAACAGCAGCGAGAATAGCTGTATATGGTTTAAAATGTAGTGCGAATCAAAGTCCAATCGAATTCCTTTCTATATTGAAGAATGCGTACAGCATGGCTGAAGATGATCCCGTATTTGAAGGTTCAGAGTTTGTGAATATATTTTTTGAAGCGCTACCCACACCCATCAAAATCAACTTAGCTAGAGATTTTGAGGAGAACTGTTCATTGGAATGCCTGATCAAAGAGAGTACAAAATTATACTCTATTCAGCAGTCCAGTGAACAGGGGGATAAAAGGGAGAAGAAGCCCAATCCTAAAATAGTGGCCGAAACTAGGGTGTCACCTGAACCCCTAAATTTGGAGTCTAAAAAGAAAACCTATGCGGAAGTGGCCAGAGAAAACGGGCCATCTCCACAGAGGTTTAACTCTACCCCTCCCCAAACACGGGATGAGGCGCAGAGAGACTATAGCCAAAGCGGGGGACATACTCAGGTGAATAATTACGCCCAAAGAGAATACCCACAGAATAATGGGTACCCCCGCAAAGGTAGATACAATAGACGGCGAAGGTATTCTCAGGATAACCAGACACCCCAAGTAAATAATACTCCCCAAAATAATAATGCTGAACAAATTGCACCCCAGGAACAACCACACCAGGATAGGAATAGCAGCTCTAATTCTGAGGGGAACCAATGGTCCAAGAATCATTATTATGGGGCGTCAAGAGATAGGCCCAGGAGTAGGGGTAATTTGTACAATCAAGTAGATCAGCTTAGTACCCAGCTAATTCGGTTGAGCGAACAAGTCGCTAATATGAGTCAAAAACTTACGGATCAGCAACCGAACAATACTTTTTTAGGGGTACAGCCAGTGGTCAGCAGTGGACCACAGACACAATCAAAAACACTGCAGTATCACCTGAAAGGGAGGGAAGAGATATACAAAATGAAATAATAAATGTCAATGATACTAATCATGTTCTCTCCCCACAGACCGGAAACGGGCGATTTAGCCGTGATGACAAGCAACCTCATCCGGGAAAAATTAACAAATCCCTTCTTTGCAGCACTCTCTTAACCTTATTTCCACAGATGCAGTACAAAAGAATCCAGCCGACCCTGTCATAGAGGAAACAGGTAGGTATGAAGTTTCCTCTGCATTGAATGACGTGGCGAATTCAGGTAACACGTGGCGAAGCCCACAGATGTATGATAACGCCAACTTTATGTGTGAAATGGTAGAAAATTCAGGAAGGTATTATGTACTAGTTGAACTGCATGATTCAGTCTCCAACCCTATCATGGGATTAGTGGACACTGGATCTCAGGCAACTATCTTATCCTACAGGTACTACACACAGCTAAATGAGCTAACACCCCACAAACCTAAAATAAGAGAATTTGACGGTTCTCTAATAGGAGTTGGGGGTGATTCTCTAAAAATGCTTATGAAATATTTATTGGGACATCAAACAAACACACCACAACGTTTTGGTCCTAATAGACCTTAATCATGTGACCGGTCACATGATTAAGGTCTATTAGGACCGAAACGTCGTGGTGTGTTCGTTTGATGTCCCAATAAATATTTCATAAGCATTATTAGGCCTAGATTTGGAGTTTGGCGGTAGAAGGGCTGTTAACGCTCCGCGGGTTTTTTTCTGGCCGCACCATAAATTTAACTCTGGTATCGAGAGTTCAAACAAATGCTGCGTTAGGCTCCAAAAAAGGAGCGTAGAGCATTTTTAACGCAAATGCAACTCTCGATACCAGAGTTGCTTACGGACGCGGCCAGCCTCAAAAACGTGCTCGTGCACGATATCCCCATAGGAAACAATGGGGCTGTTTGAGCTGAAAAAAACCCTAACACCTGCAAAAAAGCAGCGTTCAGCTCCTAACGCAGCCCCATTGTTTCCTATGGGGAAACACTTCCTACGTCTGCACCTAACACTCTAACATGTACCCCGAGTCTAAACACCCCTATCCTTACACTTATTAACCCCTAATCTGCCGCTCCCGCTATCGCTGACCCCTGCATATTTTTTTTAACCCCTAATCGGCCGCTCCGTAAACCGCCGCAACCTACGTTATCCCTATGTACCCCTAATCTGCTGCCCCTAACACCGCCGACCCCTAGATTATATTTATTAACCCCTAATCTGCCCCCCTCAACGTCGCAGACACCTGCCTACACTTATTAACCCCTAATCTGCCGAGCGGACCTGAGCGCTACTATAATAAAGTTATTAACCCCTAATCCGCCTCACTAACCCTATCATAAATAGTATTAACCCCTAATCTGCCCTCCCTAACATCGCCGACACCTACCTTCAATTATTAACCCCTAATCTGACGACCGGAGCTCATCGCTACTATAATAAATGGATTAACCCCTAAAGCTAAGTCTAACCCTAACACTAACACCCCCTAACTTAAATATAATTTAAATCTAACGAAATTAATTAACTCTTATTAAATAAATTATTCCTATTTAAAGCTAAATACTTACCTGTAAAATAAATCCTAATATAGCTACAATATAAATTATAATTATATTGTAGCTATTTTAGGATTAATATTTATTTTACAGGCAACTTTGTAATTATTTTAACCAGGTACAATAGCTATTAAATAGTTAAGAACTATTTAATAGTTACCTAGTTAAAATAATAACAAATTTACCTGTAAAATAAATCCTAACCTAAGTTATAATTAAACCTAACACTACCCTATCAATAAATTAATTAAATAAACTACCTACAATTACCTACAATTAACCTAACACTACACTATCAATAAATAAATTAAATACAATTGCTACAAATAACTACAATTACATAAACTAACTAAAGTACAAAAAATAAAAAAGAACTAAGTTACAAAAAATAAAAAAATATTTACAAACATAAGAAAATTATTACAACAATTTTAAACTAATTACACCTACTCTAAGCCCCCTAATAAAATAACAAAGCCCCCCAAAATAAAAAATGCCCTACCCTATTCTAAATTAAAAAAGTTAAAAGCTCTTTTACCTTACCAGCCCTGAACAGGGCCCTTTGCGGGGCATGCCCCAAGAATTTCAGCTCTTTTGCCTGTAAAAAAAACACATACAATACCCCCCCCCCCCAACATTACAACCCACCACCCACATACCCCTAATCTAACCCAAACCCCCCTTAAATAAACCTAACACTAAGCCCCTGAAGATCTTCCTACCTTGTCTTCACCATCCAGGTATCACCGATCCGTCCTGGCTCCAACATCTTCATCCAACCCAAGCGGGGGTTGGCGATCCATCATCCGGTGGCTGAAGAGGTCCAGAAGAGGCTCCAAAGTCTTCCTCCTATCCGGCAAGAAGAGGACATCCGGACCGGCAAACATCTTCTCCAAGCGGCATCTTCGATCTTCTTGCATCCGGTGCGGAGCGGGTCCATCTTGAAGCAGGCGACGCGGATCCATCCTCTTCTTCCGTTGTCTCCCGACGAATGACGGTTCCTTTAAGGGACGTCATCCAAGATGGCGTCCCTTGAATTCCGATTGGCTGATAGGATTCTATCAGCCAATCGGAATTAAGGTAGGAATATTCTGATTGGCTGATGGAATCAGCCAATCAGAATCAAGTTCAATCCGATTGGCTGATCCAATCAGCCAATCAGATTGAGCTCGCATTCTATTGGCTGATCGGAACAGCCAATAGAATGCGAGCTCAATCTGATTGGCTGATTGGATCAGCCAATAGGATTGAACTTGATTCTGATTGGCTGATTCCATCAGCCAATCAGAATATTCCTACCTTAATTCCGATTGGCTGATAGAATCCTATCAGCCAATCGGAATTCGAGGGACGCCATCTTGGATGACGTCATTTAAAGGAACCGTCATTCGTCTAGTCGTCGGAGAAGAAGGATGGATCCGCGATGGAGGTCTTCAAGATGGACCCGCTCCGCACCGGATGGAAGAAGATCGAAGATGCCGCTTGGAGAAGATGTTTGCCGGTCCGGATGTCCTCTTCTTGCCGGATAGGAGGAAGACTTTGGACCTTCTTCTGGACCTCTTCAGCATCGGATGCCAGGACGGATCGGTGATACCTGGATGGTGAAGACAAGGTAGGAAGATCTTCAGGGGCTTAGTGTTAGGTTTATTTAAGGGGGGTTTGGGTTAGATTAGGGGTATGTGGGTGGTGGGTTGTAATGTTGGAGGGGGGTATTGTATGTTTTTTTTTACAGGCAAAAGAGCTGATTTTCTTGGGGCATGCCCCGCAAAGGGCCCTGTTCAGGGCTGGTAAGGTTAAAGAGCTTTTACATTTATTAATTTAGAATAGGGTAGGGAATTTTTTATTTTGGGGGTCTTTGTTATTTTATTAGGGGGTTTAGAGTAGGTGTAATTAGTTTAAAATTGTTGTAATATTTTTCTTATGTTGGTAAATATTTTTTTATTTTTTGTAACTTAGTTCTTTTTTATTTTTTGTACTTTAGTTAGTTTATGTAATTGTAGTTATTTGTAGCAATTGTATTTAATTTATTTATTGATAGTGTAGTGTTAGGTTAATTGTAGGTAGTTTATTTAATTAATTTATTGATAGGGTAGTGTTAGGTTTAATTATAACTTAGGTTAGGACTTATTTTACAGGTAATTTTGTTATTATTTTAACTAGGTAACTATTAAATAGTTCTTAACTATTTAATAGCTATTGTACCTGGTTAAAATAATTACCAAGTTGCCTGTAAAATAAATATTAATCCTAAAATAGCTACAATATAATTATAATTTATATTGTAGCTATATTAGGGTTTATTTTACAGGTAAGTATTTAGCTTTAAATAGGAATAATTTATTTAATAAGAGTTAATTAATTTCGTAAGATTTAAATTATATTTAAGTTAGGGGGGTGTTAGTGTTAGGGTTAGACTTAGCTTTAGGGGTTAATCCATTTATTATAGTAGCGATGAGCTCCGGTCGGCAGATTAGGGGTTAATAATTGAAGGTAGGTGTCGGCGATGTTAGGGAGGGCAGATTAGGGGTTAATACTATTTATGATAGGGTTAGTGAGGCGGATTAGGGGTTAATTACTTTATTATAGTAGCGCTCAGGTCCGCTCGGCAGATTAGGGGTTAATAAGTGTAGGCAGGTGTCGGCGACGTTGAGGGGGCAGATTAGGGGTTAATAAATATAATATAGGGGTCGGCGGTGTTAGGGGCAGCAGATTAGGGGTACATAAGTATAACGTAGGTGGCGGCGCTTTGCGGTCGGCAGATTAGGGGTTAATTATTGTAAGTAGCTGGCGGCGACGTTGTGGGGGGCAGGTTAGGGGTTAATAAATGTAATACAGGGCTCGGCGGGGTTAGGGGCAGCAGATTAGGGGTACATAAGTATAACGTAGGTGGCGGTCGGCAGATTAGGGGTTAAAAAATTTTAATCGAGTGGCGGCGATGTGGGGGGACCTCGGTTTAGGGGTACATAGGTAGTTTATGGGTGTTAGTGTACTTTAGGGTACAGTAGTTAAGAGCTTTATGAACCGGCGTTAGCCCAGAAAGCTCTTAACTCCTGCTATTTTCAGGCGGCTGGAGTTTTGTCGTTAGAGCTCTAACGCTCACTTCAGAAACGACTCTAAATACCGGCGTTAGAAAGATCCCATTGAAAAGATAGGATACGCAATTGACGTAAGGGGATCTGCGGTATGGAAAAGTCGCGGCTGAAAAGTGAGCGTTAGACCCTTTAATCACTGACTCCAAATACCGGCGGTAGCCTAAAACCAGCGTTAGGAGCCTCTAACGCTGGTTTTCACGGCTACCGCCGAACTCTAAATCTAGCCGTTACTGTGGTGCTGTTCCTTCTTTTGGATTGTCGTTGGATTCAAGGTTTTGGCAGAACCTGGGAACGTGCACACTGATTATTGCAGTACCTATGCTGTGCCCTTTCTATTTCTACTGGTGATTCTCTAAAAGTCTACGTTACGGCCTGGTTAAAATTTAAATTGGGGAACAGGGTTATAAGACACCCTGTCATTATAGTGGATCTGCCAACTGATCGTTTAATTATTGGTAGTGATCTCCTGAAGCGATTAAGCACCATAATTGATTGCATAAATAATGTAATTTGGTCACAAGTTAAAAGGCCTATAGATTATGAAAAATCTGGTATATCTCGCACCCGACATAGCTGTCATGTGGTGGAAGAGAAACCAGATGCTGTGGAGATTTATTTCAGGAATAACTCTATACCTGAAATCACTATTCTACAAATAGATGATCAGACTCCTTTAAGTGGTTCTGATGGTAATACTTTTAAAATTTCGCCTGGAAAGATAGCAAATATTTCCCTAGATGGCGATGTATTAACCATATCACTCCACAAGGGGAATCATAAAATCCCTAAGGGGGGAGGCCACGCTCAATACCTCACATGGATTGAGAGAGTTAAAAAGGATTTATTTATCCCTATACAAGTGCATGACCTTGGTAAAACCAAATATGCTAAATTAAACTTAAAACAGGAAGCTAGCTATATAAGTGAAGGTTTATTAGCGCAAATAGCTGAACCTGAAGTGATTAAATATCTTTCTCCCCAAGACCACTGTGTCCACAACCTGGATAACAGGTCTGAAAGCTATAACATCACAGCTAAGTGCTTATTATCTATCTCTATTGGTAATAAGTCAGTGAAGCACCTGTTTTTAGTTTTAAATACTCCCCATAATCAAATATACATTGGCAATGATATCTTACATAGATATGCCATACAAATAGATTTGATTAACTCTTGCCTCTGGAGCAGGTTAAAGGGGGACCCTGAAGTATTTCAGGATGAAAATGCAGCCCTGAAATCAAACCAGCAATTGCCATATGCTGTGAATATACAGGTATCTAGCGATGTTATAATTCCTGCTGGGGCTGATAAATTTCTTTTACCCTTACAGGTAAAGAGAGGTCAGAAATTAAAAACTTCTGAAACACTAATTTGCCTCTCCCATAGAATACAAAATCTGGGTGTCACAGTAACCTACACTCCTATGGTGAATATTGGAACTGTTCCAATACATATTATTGTGCATAACATGACCCCACAGGATATAACCTTATCCAAGGGAACTACCATAGGATATGCACTGGAATCAAGTTATTACACTTTTGGATTCCAGAATAATGTAATTGGGCTAATACCTGAAGGATACCTAACTGAAGAACAATTAATAGAACAATCCTTTGCATCTATGCCAGAGGGTCTATTTAATGTTCAGTCTATTTATCCCTTCAGCTCAGAGGAAGGCATCTGTAAAATTGAAGAAGCCTCTCTAGTGTTTGATCAGCCAATCAAACAGCAAGATTACCCCAATACCCAGAGTCATGGGAGCAATGTAAACTATAATCAAGGGGATCTCACCTCTAAATTGGAAGAGGCCTATGAAATAGGACAGCCTGAAATCTTTCCAGGATTTCAGCAAATAGTCGAAGAGCAAATATCCTTCGCTAATGGCTGTTCCAGCAATGATGAACGCCAACAGCTACGAGAACTCCTAATGGAGTACAAGGATATTTTTGCTAAGGATTCTTATGACTGTGGTACTGCAGACTTGCACATTGCAAGAATACAAACAGATCCCGATGCACCACCTGTATTTGTCAAATAATACAGACTTCCCCTAGCATCGTATGATTCTCTTGCAGAGATCATAAGGCATGTGGAAGAAAGAGGTATTATCAGACAGGTGCACAGCTCTTATAATAATCCTATTCTAGGTGTCCTTAAGCCCAATGGACAATGGCGTTTGTGTGCTGAATTAAGACAGCTAAACAAACGAGTGTACATGTCTGGCTGGCCTGTACCATACATTGACCAGTGCCTAGCACAAATGCAGGGATCCAAAATTTTGACTGCCATTGATTGTGCACAGGGATATTGGACCATAAAGGTACATGAAGAGGACCAATATAAGCTGGCATTCTCTTTCCAAAAGGTCCAATATGCATTCCAGAGACTTCCATTTGGATACATAAATTCTGGACATGAATTTGTTGTATTCATGCATAAGGCTATGCCTGATGCACTGGAAAGGGGGACCTTATCTTATGTTGATGAAGTTTTAATCAAAAGCACAGACTTTGAAAAACACATCGCAGAGCTTAAACACGTCCTCAGACAACTTAAAAGGGCAGGTGTCAAATTATCCCTACAAAAAGCTCAATGGTGCCGCACTCGTGTAAACTTCTTGGGACATGAAGTTACTTCTGAAGGATTAAATCCCCAGAAGAAAAAGGTTGAAGCTATAGTAAATTCTAAAAACCCAACTAACTTAAAGGAATTGAGATCATTCCTGGGTATGACAAATTATTCTCGCAAATTCATTGATAATTATGCAGAGTTAGCTAAACCACTACTACTTCTTCTAAAGAAGGATGTGAAATGGCACTGGAGTGAATCTCAAGAGACAGCCATCAAAGAGCTGAAGAGAAAACTCACACAAGCACCTTGCTTAGCATACCCTGAAGGTGGTAAACCTTTCTACTTAGAAACAGGGTACACAGATGTAAGCATGAGTGCTGTTTTATACCAAAGCAGGATAATTTAAACAAAGCGATTGCTTATGCGAGCAAAAATCTATCCCCAGTAGAAATAAAATTTAGCGATTGTGAAAAAGCCCTGTTATCTACTGTATGGGCTCTACAAAATTTCTGCAGCTATATACAGGGCGAGAAAATTATTGTAGAAACGGCCCACCAGCCTTTGCTATATTTGCAAAGTGAGAGAATAAGAGATGGGAATTTGTCAAATAGCCGCATAACAGCGTGGACTCTTTCCTTACAAGGCTGGCCATTAGAAATTCGCTACAAGCAGAATAAAAAGAATCCAGTCGCACAGGGACTTGCTGAGCTCCACGACTGTACTGCTAGAGATCCTGGGGAAGAATTATCAGAAGATGATTTTCTAGAGGAACAATTGCTTTCCCCATATAAAATATACAATGAGGACCATTGTCAAACATTACCTTGGGTGTATGTTGATGGTTGTTCTTACCATGCCACTATTGATAATGAGCGCAGATTAGTCGCTGGCATTGGTATAACTGGGGCAAATGGATTCCCAAATATATCTATAGGTTTCAACATTGGACCAAGATCCAGTCAAGTTGCAGAACTAACTGCTGTTTTCAAAAGCATTGAAATGGCTATTGAACATGGTATTCATGAATTTGTGATCATAACTGACTCAAATTATGTGCGTGACAGTTTTGTTGAATACCTGCCAACTTGGAAAAGAAATGGCATGCAGAAAAGCAATAACAAACCAGTCAAGCATGGCAAGTTGTTCTGCGAGATTGATAATCTGGTGGTATCCAATGATTTAACCATACACTGGAAGAAGACCAAGGGTCGTTCCAGAGTTCTTGGTCCGGATAAGGAAGGCAATGACCTTGCGGATTCATTAGCCAAACAAGGATCCATAACTGGAGAACTCCTTAATATTGACCACTTAATGGGTGCAATTCAGGTAGAAGCCATTACCAGAAACCAGGCAAAACAACAGAGTGAGCCTAACCTGGTACAATGGAGTCAGGATTCTCCTAGTGAGGACCTGATCACTAGTCAAAAAGAAGACCCCATTGTAGGCATCTTCTATAAACACATAGAAGATCCTGAAAGCAACCCCATCTCAAAAGATGATTGTATTGACAAAGAAGATCTTAGAATCTTAATAAAATCTAAATCACAATTCAAGTTACAGGATGGTTTGTTAATTAGAAACTCCAAAACTGGCATTCAGCAATGGGTAGTACCCACCAAGTTCAGAGGTCTAATGCTTCAACATGCCCATGATGCTCCCACATCTGGTCATCGTGGTGCCAAACTCACGTATGAAATATTACGTGATTACGCTTTTTGGCCACACATGTTGAAAGATGTTCAAACCTACTGTCAAGGGTGTTTAATCTGTCCACAATTCCAACCCACTGCACCAACACATAGAGCGCCATTGCAGAAAAGGGGGATGGTAATGCCATGGTCAAATATACAAATTGATTTTACTGGTCCGGTAACAAGGTCATCAAGAGGTAACAAATACATGTTAACCGTGACATGCCTGTTCACTAAATGGGTAGAGTGCATCAGTGCACCTAACAATAGTGCTGAAACATGCGCAGCATTGCTCATCAACCACTTATTTTCGATATTTGGTTTACCCCAAAGAATCGAGTAAGATCGGGGGACCCACTTCACTAGCGAAGTGATGACCAAAATGTGGAAAATACTAGGGGTTAAAAGAAAGCTCCATATTGCTTATAGAGCTGCCTCAAGTGGTGGTGTAGAGCGTTACAACCAGTCCATTTTTAAAATCCTCAAAAAGTTTGTGAGTGAAACAGGTAAAGACTGGGATGTAAAACTACCTCTAGTCTTAATGGCATTAAGAGCAACTCCAAGTAGTGCGACCAAGATGTCACCTTTTGAACTGATGACTGGTAGAAGAATGGTTCTACCTCAGCATCTGCTGTACCGTACATCAGACCAAAACTTGATAAACGCTGCCAATACACATCAATATGTGGAAAACCTAAGAAAGCACCTGCAATATGCCTTTGCATTTGCTCAAAGGAAATTAGAAAGAGCAACAACTGCCACCAAAACCGATTATGATCTCAAAACGTCCAAAAAAGGAATATGAAATAAATGATAAAGTTTATCTTTATAACTTTGGAAGAGATCAGGTTAGGGAGAAGAAATTTCTTCCCTCATGGAAAGGTCATTTCGTCATTACTGACAAAATATCTCCAGTGGCCTATAAAATAAGGATCCCCAAAAATGAAAGTTTCATAGATAAATGGGTCCATATCAATCAATTGTGGGCATGTCATCCCAGATCCCAACTACAAGTCATAGAGGGAGAATGAAGTGTCATATCCCCAAATGAACTAAAGACATACTGTAGTTTAAAGATGCCCAACTGATAAACATGAAGGCTCAAAATAACAAACTTTCTACATAAGAGACTGTCTATGAGGTATACGGTTGATCCTCATCAAATACCACTGACTTTAAGCCAATTCAAATACATGTGTCCTACATCTATTTGAAGTTGGAAGGGGGATTTATGTCAGAGTATATGAATATTATGATGAATAGTACATATGTATACATATATATGTATATATATATATATATATATGTATATTTTATACACTGTATATGTTAGATGAGACCTCAGGATTAATTGAACATGAGTTTGTTGAACACAGCTTATAATCCACTGGGGGTCCCAACCCCCTACCAGATGGGTTAGCTGGGTGAATACACATTTTCAGGATTGAAAATCAGCATAGCTTTTGAAGCACGCCCTCCTGTTGTGTAAAATACACAAACATTTTCCCAAAAGAAACTAACCCAGTGACCATGCTCATTTGACTATATGCAGAGTTTTATGACTCTAAGACATTTGGTCTACCCAATTTAAAACAATCACTTAAAAGGATAAAATCTAAAATAGTTGGATAAGCATAGTACTTACAGGAAACCCCTTAATAAATGATCTGTGTTTAGGGTGGAGAATATGCTTGGGAGCCCTCTGGAATTTGTCACCTAAACCTTTGTAGATTCAAAGTAAGACATGTGTTGCAGATATACGGCTGGGGGGAAGGTGACACAAATAGAATTAAATACATTTTGCAAAGGGAACAATGCCAGTTTTCCATGTATGTTTAAAATGATTCATGATATATATATTGAAGTTGAACACATTATATTAGATGGATGGTTGCTGCAGGGGATATTTGTGTAGGAGATAGGTTCAGAGTTGGTATAGATTGAATAGCCATTTTTGTAGTCCCATGTTTAAGGTGCATGTATATGGCAGAAATGTTTTTCAGGTGGACCATGGGAAAAATTCCTGCATGCAAGGACTGTGGGAGACATAGAGCATACTATATCATGTGAAAACATATTAGCTATATGAATGCCATACATTTCAAAATAATTAGCAATATTAAATTGCCTTAATATAATACAACATGAATAATATAACATGTTTCATATCAAAATGACCAGAGAGGTAATGTGATCTTACCCATCTGTGATTGGTATTGCGAACTTATTAATATGAAGAAAATTATGGTAGTTATTACATTTTAAAGAAAGATGTTTAAATGTATAGCTGTATTTGTTTGTCATGCTGCATTTTTTTTGTGTCTGTTTGTAATACTGCCACCCGATGGACAAGGTACAGTGTTGCGACACAGGTATTACAGCCAGGAGATGATTGGCTGTTAAAGAATGCATCTCCTTGGCAACCTGTATTCACAGGGTGAGCCAATCAGAAGGGACAAGCAAAAAGGGCGTTAACGAATGATTATAAAATAGGAGTAGTGAATGCACAAGGGACAGTTTTGTTGTGACTTGCTGACTGCTGAATTTTGGCTGCCTGGAAATACATTTCACTTCAGCAAGGAACTGGAAGCTTATCCCTGATCTATGCAATTATCTTTCCTTTAAATGAGATGACCTAAAGACCGCTACAAATTGGTTCAAATTGGTAAAGTATAATTGTTCTAATTTTTAAAAACTTGAAACAAAGCTTATTGGTAAGAACATAGTCAATTTGTATTCAATAGATTTAGAGAGCAGTCTGCATTTTACTAGTATTCAGCCTGTGTAGGGTTAAACAAATCCTTGCTGCTAAATTATTTTATCTGTACAACTATAGAGTGATAACTCAGAATTGGGTTTTTACATAAATAATATATACCATTTCTGAGGTTTTAATAGAAGTGTATATTGTACTATTTGTTTAAATTAGCACTGTAAATCATATTGCTGAATGTTTGTTAGCTGCTATTTTAGATCTCATTGTAATATTTTAAATGCAGTTTGAATGAAAGGTTGGTTTTAAATTAAATTTGCATGAGCTCTGTATAGCATATTTTAAATAGTTTTTGTTTTAACGAATACAATATTGACTCATATTATAATTATTACAATTATTTATGTCAACATGATCATAGTTATTTACTAATAATAAAGAATTCAGATATTTATATTAATTTTGTTGTCTTAGTAGAAGTATATTGATTGTGGGTTCAGTCTAAAGAAAGATTGTTTAATATATTCCCTGCCATATACTCACACATTGTTTAGAGAATACTGCTAAGATTTTTACAAATATACTGACAAAATTAACTTGAATTTGCCCTCTCTCATCATTCTTTTTTTATGCAGAGTCTGTCATTTTCTCGGAGCTTCAGTTTCCAGCGGCCATTCACCAGCACGGCCAAACTCTGCCCCCCCTGATCAAGTGTTCTTACCATCTTCTGCTTTAACTTTTATGGCGATGGTGGGCTCTGCTAGGAGTGAGAAAGGAGGGGGGGGGGGGAAATAAATAAAAAGGAACTGTGACTGTTCATCTCCCTTGTAGTAAACAGGGGATTTCCTATCCGATATCTGCGTTCACCAGTTCTGTGTTGCCATTACTGTTTATTTGTTTATGTGTTTTTTTACATTGTCAGGCTGGTCGCAGGATTTATATATATGTGTGTGTACTTTTTAGTGGCACCACCAGTCACTGATTTTCCATTGTTATTTAGGTTCAGATTTGTTAAATATTATGTTTGTCCGTGTCATACCGATATAGTTGCTTGCTATTCAAGTTGCTACCCCACAATTACAGTAATCACACTTCTTATCCCTTAATGTGCTACCACATGACTGTACATTTTATAACTAAAAATGCTTTTAGTGGCTCCCTAATATATGATTGTTACCCTCTAGGGTTGTTGTATGGTGTGCTGTCTTGTCAGCGGCCGGGACGGGGAGGGGCACTCTGTACATACTAATATAATATCGAGGTGGGAGCTCACTTTACTCTTAATATTTCTTCCTCTGTGGAGCTATTCTCATATTAATCAATATAGTAGTATGATCATGTATGTGCACTATGCTGAGTCGGCATGCTTATAGTTAGAGAGCTGTAACCTAAACTTTGCAGATTAAACCCTAATTTATCTATTCTCCCATCAGTTTTTCTAGTTGCACTGTCCCATAATCTTTTTAGATGCTGTTGGGAAATCCTTACACTTCCAGGTGACTTGACCAGATAGATCTTACTGTTATAAGTTTGTATGTTACAGAGGTGCCTTAGGACTTGTTTACACATATCAAATGGCGTTCTAAAATTTATAAAGCTGCCTTTAATTTATATATGTTATTACCCGGTTTTTTCCCTATACACTTTGAATGTGTGATTCTCCACTGCTCTTTTCCCAAAATAGAGGGGATTACTTTGACTGCAAAAAAAATGCTAGATACCTAAATAGCAACACTATCAGGAACTATATAGGAGGTGCGCCAATATATATGAGAATGTTAGCGTATATAAATTCACTTGCCAAGCCTATTAGTATTTGGGGCAAAAAATAAAAACCATACTACAAACACTGTAAAATATATAAATAAAATGAATAATAATATAAGAACCTAAATTACGACAAATATGTTAAATATGCAAAAAAAAAAAGTCCCATCTCAAAAAAAAAAAAAATGTATATATGAGTCCATATAAACCATAGACCAGATCCCACGACGTAATAAGGGTCACATCAGCTCTCTCCAAAGTGGCAGAAAGAAGAACCAGTCCTAAAAGACAAAAGACGAGAGGCGCTCTTGGTGCAGCAAATTCCAAACAGAAATAGACTACGAATACACAATATATTCCAGGTACTTACAAACAAAGTTGCACATGCAGTGCAATATCGTGCAAGCCGAAACTTCTGAGCCATTCGGCTGACTCACAGTGGCTGAAGCAGATGGTATCCAAAATGAGGCTCCAATCCTGAGGCCAATCACCTCTCAGGAACGCCAACAGGAACCGATCAGCACTGTAGATATCTGGCACTTAGCTCAGGGCCCAACCAGGCGGTTCACTCCAACAACGGGGAATAATAGCAAGTCCAGAGCAAGACTTAAAATAACATATACACTTTATTAAAACATATAAAAGTGTTGCTTAGCAACGCGTTTCTCGGCTGAGTGCCGTTTCATCAGGCTATTGTTTTGCTTTAAGTCTTACTCTATTTAAACCCCTTCTAACCTATCAGCGGCATTAAAATTTGGCGCGCCTCCTATCCCGGCTCTATTCAAATCTTATCATTGGTTGATACAGCTAAGAGCCGATATCCAATAAAATCCAACGGTTAAGGCACTCCTCTGGAATGTTGTGCATCGTCATAATCATGATAATAATATCCGTTGGATTTGCTTGGGCTAACACATATTACTAATATGCTCTGGATGATCTAGGCAAAATAATATACTCCTTGTACTAAAACCTTTAGGATACAAATTCCACTATAAAAGTACTGGATTAAAATGCTCGCTAATAAACTATATTGACACAAGGTAACTACGATACAGGTGACCCTTACGTACAGTAAATGCCATTACTACCATATTGAAGAAAATACATATACAAATTTATAAATCTACGTTTACAGAACTAATGGGGAAATTTGCATTAATTAACCCTAAGCTAGTTCTTGTGAGCTTATTTAACAAAGCTTCTGTTTCGACTGATAGATGTTAAATGTTATACCTGATATTACAATTGTTCTATCCCAACATTTTAAAATAGATAAATACATTCAATTTACATTTGTTGTTAAGAAACAATACATAAATAAATAAAAATATAATACCATTGTAATTTAAAAATAAGATTACCAAATTAAATTGACATTATTATTAAAAAACTAAATTGACCAAAACGTTGCTACTAACAGAAATTTTATATATATATATATATATATATATATATATATATATATATATATATATATATATATATATATATATATATATATATATATATATATATATATATATATAAGGGATATAGGGATACTAATTGTTCATTCAAGATGTTAATTGGGCACATTAAATATACTAGAATTCATCATACCCCCCTATATATTAAATTCCTAATGCAATGTGTACTGTGAATTGTACCTTTATATAATATAAGAGATAAGGTAAATTGGACACCCTATCATTAGTGGATATATCATAAATAAACTTTTGTTATATATGTGAGATGCTAGAATAATATAAGTGATATATATATGTGTAAAAATTATAAATGATTGTGCAAAATGAACTCAATGCTAACATATTATGTATATGAGGTGTAAATAACTTATATGTGTTTATATATATCGTAACTAATCAGAAATCATATAGATACATATAAAATTAGTGCAACTGTGGGCTAGTGTGCAATATAAGTAGAACTAATACCAGTGGACTCCTAGTGTTCTAATAGACTAGTGAGAAGGGAGGAGTGTATATAGAAAAGGGGGGGGTGGATACCAAGGGAATTGGCTGGAACGTGATGGCATTCTCATGTGGTGTACCTAAAATACAATTTAAATATCTATAGGGGATGGTTGGGGAAATCTGATACAATTATATATATATAGTGTCCCAGTGGCTTGGATAAATAATGGACTAGCTAATATTATGATGACGCCTAGAAATGGGATAAGGCGATAATAGACTTTTGATTAATGGATTACATTAAGAACATTAAAAACATTAAAAAGCTGCTAGATCCACATTTAAATTCAGTCCCATAGGATGAATAGTTTTTAATTTGTGGATCCAGTAAGTCTCCCTTTGCCTTAATCTTGTAAATCTATTATAAAGATGTGAAATAGGGAATAAAAAAAAAATGGGAATAATTGTATAACAATTTGGGTCACCATTATGTTTTGAATGACAATGTTTAATAACGCTGTGTGATTTTTTGTTTCTCAAGATACTGCAGTAGTGCTCGGACCACCTATGGCTGAGACATCTAATAGTGCAGCCTATATACTGGATTCCACAAATACAGGATAGCAAGTAAATAACATAATGTGAAGCACAAGATAATCTGCTCCTAATCTTGTAAGATTTTTTGTTTACAAAAGAATGGAATACTGTCTTTTTATTTTCAATATGATCACACATCTTGCAGTTTTTCATGTTACATTTGAATACTCCTCTAGTAGGGAGTCGGCGATGATTAATTAGTTCATTGGCTGTCCTATTTACTTTAGTGGTGTTCTTATGTTTTACTATTTTACTTGGTGCTAAGATATTCTTAAAATTTGGTGCCCTTTTATACACTATAGAAGGTTTTTCACCTATCAATTCATTTAAAATAGGATCCCGTTTCAAAATTCTCCAATGTTTGTGCAGAATATCACCAATAAGATTGTAGTTACAATTATATTGTGTAATAAATCTAATTGATTTGTAGTGGGGATTTGTAGTGGGGGGCAGGATAGAGGTTAATAATCAGCCAATCAGATTGAAGTTCAATCCGATTGGCTGATCCAATCAGCCAATCAGATTGAGCTCGCATTCTATTGGCTGATCGAACAACCAATAGAATGCAAGCTCAATCTGATTGGCTGATTGGATCAGCCAATCGGATTGAGCTTCAATCTGATTGGCTGATTCAATCAGCCAATCAGATTTTTCCTACCTTAACTCCGATTGGCTGATAAAATCCTATCAGCCAATCGGAATTGAAGGGACGCCATCTTGGATGACGTCCCTTAAAGGAATATCCATTCATCGGTAGTCGTCGGGAAGAAGAGGATGGCTCCGCGTCGGCTCGTCTGAAGATGGCTCCGCTCCGCTCCTGATGGATGAAGATTGAAGACGCCGCTTGGAAGATGACATCGCCCGGATGGAAGATTTCTTCAGCGCCGCCAGGATGATGACTTCATCGGATGGAAGATTACTTCAGCGCCCCTTGGATGATGACTTCTGCCGCTCCAGATCTCCTCTTTGGTTCCATCGGTGGCTCGGCTGAGTGAAGACTACTCAAGGTAGGATGATCTTCAGGGGGGTAGTGTTAGGTTTTTTAAGGGGGGTTTGGGTTAGATTAGGGGTATGTGGGTGGTGGGTTTTAATGTTGGGGGGGTTGTATTTTTCTTTTACAGGCAAAAGAGCTGAATTCTTTGGGGCATGCCCCACAAAAGGCTCTTTTAAGGGCTGGTAAGGTAAAAGAGCTTTGAACTTTTTAATTTAGAATAGGGTAGGGAATTTTTTTATTTTGGGGGGGTTTGTTATTTTATTACGGGGCTTAGATTAGGTGTAAGTAGCTTAAAATTGTTGTAATATTTTTTAAATGTTTGTAAGTTTTTGTTTTTTTTGTAACTTAGCTTTTTTATTTTTTGTACTTTAGTTAGTTTATTTAATTTAATTTAATTTAATTGTAGTTATTTGTAGGTAGTTTATTTAATGAATGTAATGATAGGGTAGTGTTAAGTTTAATTGTAACTTAGGTTAGGATTTATTTTACAGGTAATTTTGTATTTCTTTTAGCTAGGTAGTTATTAAATAGTTAATAACTATTTAATAACTATTCTAACTAGCTAAAATAAATACCAAGTTACCTGTAAAATAAATATAAATCCTAAAATAGCTACAATGTAATTATTAATTATATTGTAGCTATCTTAGGGTTTATTTTACAGGTAAGTATTTAGTTTTAAATAGAAACAATTTATTAAAGTATAGTGTAGTGTTAGGTGTAATTGTAACTTAGGTTAGTTTTTATTTTACAGGTTAATTTCTCTTTATTTTAACTAGGTAGCTATTAAATAGTTAATAACTATTTAATAGCTATTGTACCTAGTTAAAATAAATTGAAAGTTGCCTGTAAAATAAAAATAAATCCTAAGATAGCTACAATATAATTATTATTTATATTGTAGCTATATTAGGGTTTATTTTAAAGGTAAGTATTTAGTTTTAAATAGGAATAATTTAGTTAATAAGATAAATATTATTTAAATTTATTTAATTAATATTTAAGTTAGGGGGGTGTTAGGGTTAGTGTTAGACTTAGGTTTAGGGGTTAATAATTTTATTACAGTGGCAGCGGTGTAGTGGGGGGCAGGATAGGGGTTAATAAATGTATTATAGGTGGCGACGGTGTAGGGGGGCAGATTAGGGGTTAATAAGTTTAATATAGGTTGCGGCGGGGTCCGGGAGCGGCGGTTTAGGGGTTAAACTATTTATTTAGTTGCGGCGAGGTCCGGGATCATCAGGATAGGGGTTAATAACTTTATTATAGAGGGCGACGGTATAGTGGGGGCAGGATAGGGGTTAATAGGTATTATGCAGGTGGCGGCGGGGTCTGGAAGTGGCAGTTTAGGGGTTAATACATATATTATAGTTGCGGCGGGGACCAGGAGCGGCGGTTTAGGGGTTAACATATTTATTATAGTGGCGGTGGGCTCCGGGAGCGACGGTTTAGGGGGTAATACATTTATTTAGTTGCGGCGGTGTAGGGGGGACAGATTAGGGGTGTTTAGACTCGGGGTACATGTTAGGGCGTTAGGTGTAGACAGCTCCTATAGGAATCAATGGGATGTCGGGCAGCAGCGAACATGAACTTTCGCTATGGTCAGACTCCTATTGATTCCTATGGGATCCGCCGCCTCCAGGGCGGCGGATTGAAAACCAGGTACGCTGGGCCGGAAAAGTGCCGAGCGTACCTGCTAGTTTTTTGATAACTAGCAAAAGTAGTCAGATTGTGCCGCACTTGTGTGCGGAACATCTGTAGTGACGTAAGAATCGATCTGTGTCGGACTTTGCCCGGCGGATCGAAGCTTACGTCACTAAATTCTACTTTTGCCGGTATCTAGGGCTTGATAACTTAGGCGAATCAGCCTCGCCACAAATACGCTGCGGAATTCCAGCGTATTTGAGGTTGACGGCTTGATAACTAGGCCCCTATATCTCTGAAATGTATTTTTGAAACATACTATGTATTTATGGTTTGTACTGTGTGAAGCTTACATGATACTATTATTTTGTTTGGTTTTCTTATTGTCCCATGTATGCCTTGCTTTGAACCTCAATAAAAAATAATAAAAAATAAATAAAAAAAAAGTATATTCAATCATACATTATACTTCTGTCAAGCACACAAATGACCATTAATTAAACTCGGCAAAATATTTTTTGCATGAAAAAAAAGTTAAAATAAAGTTGCTTAAATTTTAATTTTATGCAGCAGGAAATATATTTGTGTGCACAGCCGATAATACTTAAAGGGACAGTCTAGTCAAAATTAAACTTCCATGATTCAGATGGGGTACGCGATTTTAAACAACTTTCCAATTCACTTTTATCATCAAATTTGCTTTGTTCTCTTGGTATTCTTAGTTGCAAGCTAAACCTAGGTAGGCTCATATGCTACGTTCTACGCCCATGAAGGCCGCCTCTTACCTCAGTGCATTTGACAGTTTTTCACAGATAGAGGGCGTTAGTTCATGTATGCCAGTTCATGTCTGTCAAAAGAACTGAAATAAGGGGGCAGTCTGCAATTGCTTAGATATATGTAATCACAGAGGTAAAAAGTATATTAATATTATTATGTTGTTTATGCAAAACTGGGGAATGGATAATAAAGAGATGATCGATCTTTATAAATAATAACTATTCTTACGTAGACTGTCCCTTTAATAGCCTGACAGGGGAAGTTCCTGCAGCTTTATTGATAGGGCTGATACACTTTTACAATTGTAAGAAGAAAAATACCCTTTGTCTTAGATAGAAAAAAGAAAACAAGCTAGTACAAGATATTTTTAATCAGTACTCTAGCATGTTTTGTTGTACTGTTTTAGCCTCTACATTTGCTACCTGAGACTCTAACCCAGGAAATACTACTCCTTCTCTTACTTAGTTATTGTAAGTTTTTCAGCTTCACAAATCAAGCCCATATAGTTCTAAGTAGAGAAGTGCAAAAAAAAAACTGGCCTTCTTGAAAATTCTGAAGTTACCTTACCTCTGGCATTTCTACTGTCCTACAAACACATGCTATTGTGCATTACCCTCATACTGTCTCTAGATTTGCTGATGACATGCTCCCAGCCAATCAGATGCTGTACCTTAGTAATGCACAGGAACACATACCTGGATGGTAAAGAGGAACAATGAAAACAGTGATACCTTCAGCCTTTTCTAGAAGACCGGTGGTGGATTTTTCTAATAAAGTAATCTACAGATTATAGTCATTTAATGTGTAAGTGCAGATTACAAGTTGAGTGCAAAATATCGCTTTCGTAAGAGCGATATTTGCACTCAACTTATTAATACCAGTACACGCAAGTGAGGTGTAATGCAAACGCGACCTCGTGTTTGCATTGTGCGGAAGCATTTCGCTCATGAGAACGCGCTTCCATAGCTGTGAGATACTAGGACAGTGAAGGGGGTAAGTTGCGCAGTGATAGGCAGCAAATATAAATATATATGTTTCTGAATATATACATATATATTTATGTGTTAATATGTGTATATATACACATATTGAGGCCCATTTATCATGCTCCAAATGGAGCTTGAAGGGCCGTGTTTCTGGCGAGTCTTCAGACTCGCCAGAAACACGAGTTATGAAGCAGCAGTCTAAAGACCGCTGCTCCATAACCCTGTCCGCCTGCTCTGATGAGGCGGACAGGAATCGCCGCAATTTAACCCGATCGAGTCCGATCGGGTTGATTGACACCTCCCTGCTGGCGGCCCATTGGCTGCGAGTCTGCAGCGGGCGACGTTGCACCAGCAGTTCTTGTGAGCTGCTGGTGCAATGCTGAATACGGAGAGCGTATTGCTCTCCGCATTCAGCGAGGTCTTGCGGACCTGATCCACACTGTCGGATCAGGTCCGCAAGACCTTTGATAAATTGGCCTCTAACACTTAGATATAAATGTATAAAAACATATACATATATATTTACTGGGATAAAATAGGCTCCATAGACCGCATTGTAAAGGCACTTTTCACACATAGATATGAATGTATAGAAACATATACATAAATATTTACTGGTATAACACAGTCTCCATAGACCACAATGTAAAGGCACTTTTCAGTGCTGTTTTTTTTTTTCTAACACCCCACACCTGCCAACATTCAACCCTAATAACTGCTACTTGCAGTTATTTTGCTAAAAAATAAAAATGCTACAGTTTTTAAGCCAAGGGCTGCTCTGACGTGCTCGTGCACGCTTTCCCCATAGACATCAATGGGGAGAGAGTGTTAGAAAAAAAACTAACACTTGAAGCGCAGAATGAAAAGCTCCGTAACGCAAGAAAAAAGTTAAGTTTAAACCTAACACCCTAACATAAACCCCTAGTCTAAATACCTCTAATCTGCTGCCTCCGATATCCCCAATACCAAATAAAGTTATTAACCCCTAATCTGCCGCTCCCGACATCGCCGACACTGAAATAAAGTTATTAACCCCTATTCCGCCACTCCCCGACATCGCCACCACTAATAAAAGTTATTACCCCTATTCCACCGCTCCCCGACAATGCCGCCACTATAACACATTTATTAACCTCTAAACCTCTGGCCTCACACATCACCGCCTCTAATAAAAAAGCTATTAACGCCTATTCCGCCGCTCCCCGACAACTCCGCCAGTATAATAAATTTATTAACTTCTAAACCTCTGGCCTCCCATATCACCGCCACTTAATAAACCTATTAACCCCTAAACTGCCAGCCCTAACTTTATTTTAAAATTACAATATCCCTATCTTAAAATAAACAAAATCTTACCTGGGAAATTAAAAAAACCTAAGTTTAAACTAACAATTAACCTAACATACCAGTTATACTTAACTATTATACTAAATTTAAAATAACTACCAATTAAAAAAACTAAATTACACATTAAAAAAAACCTAACAAAACCAAAAAAAGTCTAAACTTACAAAAAATAATAAACACTAAATTACGAAAAATAACAAACACTAAATTACGAAAAAATAACATACGAAATTATCAAAAATAAAAACAATTACACCTAATCTAAAAGCCCAATAAAAAAGCCCCCCAAAATAAAAACACCCCCTAGCATACAATAAACTACAAATAACCCTTAAAAGGGTCTTTTGTAGGGCAATGCCCTAAAGAAATCAGCTCTTTTCCCTGGAAAAAATACAAAAAACCCCCAACAGTAAAACCCACCACCCACCAACCCCCCCAAAATAAAAAAACGAACTCTAACAAAGACCTAAGCTACCTATTGCCCTGAAAAGGGCATTTGTATGGGCATTGCCATTAAAAGGGCATTCATATCTTTTACATTGCCCTGAAAAGGGCATTCAGCTCTTTTACCTAAAGCCCAAAACCCTAATCTAAAAAACAAAAAGACCCAAAATTTTCTTTAAAAACCTAACACTAACCCCTGAAGATCCACTCACAGTTTCTGAAGTCATCCATCCTCATCCAGGCGTCGAGAAGTCTTCATCCAGGTGGCGAGAAGTCTTTATCCAATCAGCGTCTTCTATCTTCATCCAGGCGGCGCGGAGCGGATCCATCCTTGAAGACATCCGGTGATAGGTTTAGGGGTTAATAGTTTAATTTATTATTGGTGATGTGGGGGCTTGCGGTTTAGGGGTTAATAGGTTTATTTAGTAGTGGTGATGTGGGGGGGCTGGAGGTTTAGGGGTTCATAGGTTTAGTTAGTTGTGGCGGTGTTGGGGAGCAGTGGAATAGGAGTTAATAACTTTATTATTGTGGCGGGATGTGGGCGGGCAGAAGGTTAGGGGTTAATAAGTTTAATATAGTGTTTGCGATGCAAGAGGGCGGCGGTTTAAGGGTTAATAGGTAGTTTATGGGTGTTAGTGTACTTTGTAACAGTTTAGTTATGAGTTTTGTGAAACATTTTTGCTACACAAAATCCATAACTACTGCTCTCAGATGACGGTATGGATCGTGTCAGTATAGGCTGTAACGCAAGCATTTTAGCCTCACCGCACAACCTGTAATACCGGCGCTATGGAAATCCCACGCAAAAACGTCATTTTTTTTGAGTGAGGGATTGACCTTACATTACAGGCTAAAATGTTGCGGTATAGCTATACCGACACGACTCGTAATGGCTGTGTTACTGTTTTTACGCTGAAATTTCCAACTCGTAATCTAGGTACTACACACCAAATTTATACAATTAACCAGAGATCTGATCTCCGGTTAATTTTATGAGCACTAATAATGTCTAGTTATTGCTATCACGATCTCGTGGTAGCAATAACTAGACACTTGTTATGGCTGGTTATTTATCGCGTGTCTGTAAACAAGTTAATTTGCCTCTTTGCAGGTTCGCAATAAATTAGCACTTCACTTGTAGACTAGCCCAACATCTGTAAAGACATATGTAGATTAAACTAAACATTTTTTACAAACTTAATACATTTCCGTATTTTTTTTTGTTGTAGCAAATAAATACAACATTAAAAACATCTTTTTTATGTGCGTCATAAAACAAAATAATACTGTTATTACTATAAATAATATAAAAATTGTTTGCAAGCAGTAATATTATAATTTATGGAAACAGTTACACATCTAATTAGCTGCCAAGCTTCATTTAGTTTAGATAAAAAATATACAAGTCACATCAACATTTTGCTCATTCAAGGATGACTCATAGAGAACATGCTATTTTACCTTCTGATGTGATTTTTCTCTCTCTCCGGATATCATAGCCTGCAGAAGCTGTTACTTATTTTTCTCAGCTTCATTTGCAGTTAGAACATTTTATTTTTTTATATTATGTTTGTTTTCATTATGTAAGATTCATTTTTTTTAATATCCTTTATAGAAACACTTTTTGCAGTGTTCCTATTATATTTAGTAAAGAATATTTCCAGTCTGAAAAACATCCATGTCATCTTGCAGCACAGACAATCTGCATATCTAATTTGACAATTTGTTTGCTATTGTGTCTAAACAATTAGTATCAGTACAGTGAATTTAGTGTCTTGTAGGCAATGGTATAGCCTTCAAATTAATGTAGAAAAGCAAGTATTATTTTTCGGATACTGCTAAGACATCCATGTGTATTTTCTAAACTTCCTATCACCATCCTTAAGAAAAAAAATATAGGGCTAGATTACGAGTGGCACACTACTATTCGCTCGCACTCGCGCACTAACTATGATAGAAGACAATTTAGTGCGCTTGTCGGGCATTGTGTTAGCATATTCCCCCATAGAAGTCAATGGAGCAAAAAAGTGGAAAAAACACCCTACTCACATGAAAACCTGATTGCATATTTTCAAGTGCGCTAACCCAACATGAAAATTTGAATATTTCACATTCTAATGATCTTCACATAGCAGAATATGTTCTATTTATTCATAAATACATATTTCTACAAATATCTGATTGTATTTTGGTACAATATATATCTATACCTATAAATATAATTATGGTTATATATATGTATATGTGTATACATACTGTATGTATATATATATATATATATATATATATATATATACAGTATATATATATATATATATATATATATATATATATATATATATATATATATATATATATAGATCCGTATCAAAGAAGGGCACTCTCAGGATTTGTAAATTCAAATGAAATAACTTTATTCATACATCAACAAAGAATGGTCGATGTTTTGGCCCTTGTTCGGGCCTTCATCGGGACATATTAAATCTTCAAATGGCTGTATAGCCAAACTCCTCTTTTTTCCTCTTTGGGAGTTTGGCTATACAGCCGTTTGCAGATTTAATATGTCCTGATGAAGGGCCGAAACGTCGACCATTCTTTGTTGATGTACGAATAAAGTTATTTCATTTGAATTTACAAATCCTAAAAGTGCCCTTCTTGATACGGATCTACATAGTTACTCTCTGAGGATTGCACCCAGGTCTACTACACACCACCTAGGTTGGAGTGCTGGGCCACAGGCTAATTGTTATACTATATATATATATATATATATATATATATATATATATATATATATATATAGATAGATAGATAGATAGATAGATAGATAGATAGATGATAGATAGATAGATAGATATATTATCTATTTATATATCTATTTATTGAAACATTAGAAAAGCTGCCAATTTAAACTAGCCGCACTCAGCCATTTCTCCCTCTCTGTTCCACTGTGCAGGGATCTCACTTCCCCTCTCGCCTCACCGTTACTACGGCATTCTGCAGACACAGAGCTGAACATTTTATACACAGCTCTGTAAAATGATCTCAGGATTATATTTCACAGAGTTGTGTGTGAAATGTTCAGCTCACTTAGGTTAACCCTTATGCATCTTATCTGGAAGCAATTTGTTGTTTACTGGCTGTCAGTTTTCTGGACCACTATGATTTATGCAGTACAATCCACTTTGCTGTCAGCAGGGTTAACCTAAGTGAGCTAAACATTACACACATAACTCTGTGAAGATCCTGGGAACGTTTTACAGAGCTGTTGGTGAAATGTTTAGCTCAGTGTCTGCAGTGAGGAGAGAGGGGAAAAACCCTTGCTTTCTAGTGAGTGTGTATGATGTACGTATTCATATGCAGTGAAAGCACTGCAAGGTTTATCATCATTTTTAACTATTTTAGAAGCAAAATAGCTAATACATGTAAAATACAAACTTTATTTTCTTTGAGTGCTTTATTTAAATAGCCCATGTTTTTTTTGTGTGTATAATGTCCCTTTAAACACTTTATTAAATATGAATATTGCATAAATATTATTTTCCGTGTTGTCATCTACTTGACTGCAAAGGGCTCCAGTGCACACACACACATATATATATATATATATATATATATATATATACACACAGTATATATATATGTATTTGTGTTTATATGTGTATATACAGTATGTCTATAAATACACATATAAATTCATAAATACATATGTACACACATATATATATATACACACAGGGTTCTTCAAACTTTTTTAATCCTAAAACCATGATACCACCTACTATTTTTATCCTTGGTCTGAAAATTTAAGAAGTAATATACAAGACAGCTGCAATATTTGGCAAAGTGACTAAAATGTGTGCATACTTTATTCCTGATTCTAGTCAAACTTGAAAGTTTTGTAAAAGGTAATAACACACACACAGACTCTCATACAACCACACCAGACTCTACTTCAATGCACACACAAGTCTCAACCCACTAATCATGGTGTTACGACCCAGTAATGGGTCCTGTCAGGATTTCACCTTTTCTACTCTCCTCCCACTTCCTCTATAAATCCTGTCACTCTAGTCCAGACAGGTGCTTAGTATTTTGTTAATCAGATCTGTTTGTTTCTGTGCACAGTCTGTGCTGACAATAAGCTCTCTGAAACTTCGCCTAAATCCTGGAAACTATTACACTAGAGATTTATAACCATCTCTTATTACCTGCTAAATGCTCCTTTACTGACTCTCTAATCTGTGTGCTCACGGCAACACTTGCAAGCAGGAAAATTGAAACCGCAGACTTCACTCCTAACAGAGTTTCAGTCTGACTACTAAGCAGCACTGCCACACTCCGGATTCCGACAAACACTAAAACTTACTTACGGATTACCCTGGGTCACTGTACGCATCTATTTGATACATATTGCCTCAACTGTTCAGCTTTTGTAGCAACAAGGATAGTTTGCTACCGGAACTTTTCCAAGCCAAATCTCGGCACACGACAACGCCCCCTCCTGTGACGTAACAGGTAACGGGTAAATCGCTCTCACTCTCTCTGACTTACCGCAGCACTGCAATTGCACGGCTCACTCTAACCACTTGATTGAACTTTGCCAAACGTATGTTAACAGAGTCTCATGTGTTCTTAGATTCTAATTCTCTGCAGAGTAAAAATAACGCTCATGTGAAAAGAACAGGTTCACTATTTAGAAGTGGCATTCATTATAATTTTAGTTAGCTACTGTTAGGGAATTTAGCTTAGTTTAGTTACTCAATCTCAGTTAATTTTACTGCTTCACTTTACCCTCTGTGAAACTAACAACTTTGGGAATTAAGCAGGAAATTATATAATAATTCACAAATCATTCACTGCTGTTACTTTTCTATTTGTTTCAGCTTGAATAACTTGTGAAACACATACACTATTTTGTCTCCGCAACTGAGTATCCTTTAAAATTAAATATAATTCCAGAAAAAGGAAGCCAGATCTTACAGGTCCTGACCCGTGGTTTGAAGAACCCTGTGTTATGGTGTAAAGAGCAAAGTCAACAACCAGCAGCACTCCTTAGGATAAGACCTTTATTGTATATAGTGGGTCACCAGTACAAGCAATGTTTCGGATCTCTAATCCTTAATCAAACTTAATCAGCAACAGGTAGTACACCAATTTATATCTGTACACAAATTATGTCAACTAACCACAGGTAAATCTAATACACATAAGTAATCACAGGTAAGTTGAGATCACAGATATACACCCTCTAGTGTGCAAATAGTGTATTACAAATAATTTAAAAACATAATTGCACATATTACTTTCTTTTACCAAATTTACTAAAACTGCACCTAATCATATATTCCACATATTTATGACATGATAATTAATATATACAGATGCAGTACTACAAGAAAAATTACAAAAATACAGAATAATCTAATTCTTTATTCATTCCTAAAGGTTGCATAGAATTGAATTTATATATTGAGAATGCCTCTTTATTCTTAAACAAGAGCTCTCGATCACCCCTCTGTGTGGACAAGGAACCATATCTATAACCTGGAAACGAAGTTGACTTATATTATGGCCAAATTGTATAAAATGTGAGGAGACTGGTGCTTCCCTATTTTTACAACATATATTACTCAAATGCTCATTAATCCTTTCCCTAACCCTACGAGTGGTCTCGCCAATGTAGATCCTTCCACGTGGACATTTGATTATTTATATTGCATACATAGTGTCACAAGTAAAAAAGCCCCTAATCTCAAATGTTTTACCTGTAAGAGGATGTGCAAATTGGGATCCGTTAATCATTGAATAACAGTTACCACAATTTAAACAGGTATAACGTCCATTCCTCTTACATGTCAAAAAACTTTGTTGAAGTCCCTTTTTACTCCCTACTATAACAACTCATCCCTCAAATTTTTCCTTCTCCTATATGCTGGTCTTGGTGGTATATTAAATTCTTCCTCCTCAGGGTTACATGTTTTTAAAATTAGCCAATGTTTTATGGTACAAAGAGAACATATATCTACCATATTTGTTTTGCTTTGTACATATTTTATTAAAATACATATTGATATACATAATAATATTATTTGCAAGCCTAGTTTTCAGTTATCTACTAGAAATTGGAAGGTGTCATCAGTGATAATCACTCTTCACCTAAGTTGCATTACTCTAGTTGACCTTTCATTTTTTACATCATATAAACTTTCCTCACAAATAAGGTACTACACTCTTCAAATATCTATTTCACTTTTCTTCATTGTTCATCTTTCTGTCTCTTTGTTCTATGTTGTCTCACTTTCTCGCTAGAGTTGCAGAAAAAAAAAATCTTGCTGCCTGGCATTGGTCTATTGGTTTTTGAGAGCCAGTGCTTTAGAATGTTTTATCTTTCATTTTATTCTGACCTAAACCACAACCTTGTAATTACAATAACAGCTACCTTTGCATTTGATTCAGCAAAAATAATTATCCATGGGCTATACACTCTCACAGCCAAATAATGAATTCTATGGAAACTGATGATTTACAGTACAGAAATCTAAGTGTGCAATGTAAAACACAGCTGAGGTGCAAAAGTTATGGCCCCTAATCTGCAAAGCCGCCAATAAACAAAATGCAATTATATCGCATTATGAAGTGTAGTAGAGCAGAGATTATTATCATTGTGGGCCATACATTTTTATTGAAACTGTAAGAAATCACAACGCAAAAGTAACTGAAAGTCATTACTTTGTGTCATAAAATTCCAGCACAGTGGGAGTGGTCAATGGGTAATTAGATATAAAGTCTATTGAAGCATACATTTACAGTGTTCATTAGAATGAAAGATAGCAGGCTTCTGGTAATAAAAAAACAAACTGGATATAAAACTTACCATCAGTTTTATTTATGTCAGAGAACTCTTAAGAAGTTAGCATTAAACCTAGTGACAGTATTCGCCCCTCAGTTTACTTCTCATGTTTAATGGCTTAATTAAAATTTGTCAAACACATTACTTTGCAAAGAATTGTCAGCAGGGGCCAAGTGAGAGGGAAAAAAAGATTGTGTTTTAAAATATTAGACATTATCAGCTACTTTACAGTGCAGAATTTATTAGCCTAATAAAATTAATGTTATAAGTATGGATCCCCCCTTAAAAATGGACTATATCCATAACCTCACTTCTGCTGCTAATGGTGTAGTCATTAATGAGATGTACAAAGCGGCAATGGTAAATTTATTGTCAGCTTTTGTTCTCGGCTATAAAGATTGTCCTCCATTAATGACAACAGCTGTTGGTTTAATAACCCTGGAAAAGATCATTAAATTACTGCACATTTCCCAGAACCAGATGGAAAGGGTAGAAAAAAAGTTTTAAAACATACGGAGAAGCATATTGCATCCTAGACACATATCCCTTCTCCAGAACCCAGAGATGCTGTATGTGTTGGTTTTTATTACAATGATTTTATAGCCCATAACATGACAGAGGTTAAATACACCATTGTTGCAATCTATTAAGTCTTCAGCATAGTACTTAGACACCTAACTGATATTAGGGTGCCAAAACATCCCATCTTGCCAGGGCTATATTTGTGTAATCCTAAACAAAACTCTATAACACTATTGATATTTGTATGAAATATAATATTGTGTGTGCATGAATCCTGTGTAAAGTGGCATTAGATTTCTGAAAGGGGATGAATTAGGACTGCTACACAGACAGTAATATAAAAACTAAATAATAAGCATGCATAATATATTTATTTATTTATGTTTAGATATATGAGTGCAACACTTTATTTTAATATGTTTTACATGTACTTTGATAAACTGGTATTGTAGCACTAACACTTTACTTCAGGGCCTCTAGTTATCAACGTGTCTACTTACCTGCCTTCGCAGGCCCAATACGCCCGCCTAAGCTTGCCTACCATCGCTGCCGTGGACCTGAATAAGCTCGCCAAAGTTATCAAAAAAGCTGTCAAAAAGCAGCGCACCAAGTACGGGGTGATGAGCAGCGGACTGTGATAGTTATCACTCATCTGATCTCGCTGCTCTTCGGCTTTGTCCCAGCTTTACTGATACCCCTGTCACTAAGCACCCACACTAAACTACACTGTTCTACCCCCTATACCGGCGCCCCTGGAGCACCCCACAACTAAATAAAGTTATTAACCCCTAAACCGCCGCTCCTAGACCCCGCCGCAACTATAATAAATGTATTAACCCCTAAACCGCCACTCCTAGACCCCGCCGCAACTATAACAAATGTATTAAACCCATAATCCGCCGCTCCCGGAGCCCACCGCCACTCTAATAAACTGATTAACCCCTAAACCGCCGCTCCTGGACCCCACCACCACCTACATAATACCTATTAACCCCTATCCTGCCCCCCCTATACCACCGCCACCTATAATAAATGCATTAACCCCTATCCTGCCGATCCGTACCCCGCCACAACTAAATAAATTGTTTAACCCCTAAACCGCCGCTCCCGGACCCCGCCGCAACCTATATTAAACTTTTTAACCCCTAATCTGCCCCCCCCTACACCGTTGCCACCTATAATAAATTTATTAACCCCTATCCTGCCCCCCCTATACCGCCGCAACCTATAATAAAATTATTAACCCCTAAACCTAAGTCTAACCCTAACACCCCCCTAACTTAAATATTAATTAAATAAATCTAAATAAATATTACTCTTATTAACTAAATTAATCCTATTTAAAACTAAATACTTACCTATAAAATAAACCCTAATATAGCTACAATATAACTAATAATTATATTGTAGCTATTTTAGGATTTGTTTTTATTTTACAGGCAAATTTCAATTTATTTTAACTAGGCACAATAGCTATTAAATAGTTATTAACTATTTAATAGCTGCCTAGTTAAAATAAAGATACATTTACCTGTAAAATAAAAACTAACCTAAGTTACAATTACACCTAACACTACACTATCATTAAATAAATTATTCCTATTTAAAGCTAAATACTTACATGTAAAATAAACCCTAAAATAGCTACAAAGTAATTAATAATTACATTGTAGCTATTTTAGGATTTATATTTATTTTACAGGTAACTTTGTATTTATTTTAACGAGGTAGAATAGTTATTAAATAGTTATTAACTATTTAATAACTCCCTAGCTAAAAGAAATACAAAATTACCTGTAAAATAAATCCTAACCTAAGTTACAATTAAAACTAACACTACACTATCATTAAATAAATTAAAATAATTATCTACAAATACCTACAATTAAATACAATTAAATAAACTAACTAAAGTACAAAAAATAAAAAAAACTATGTTACAAAAAATAAAAAAAATTACAAGATTTTTAAGATAATTACACCTAATCTAAGCCCCCCAAAATTAAAAAAATGCCCTACCCTATTCTAAATTACGAAAGTTAACAGCTCTATTACCTTACCAGCCCTTAAAAGGGCCTTTTGCGGGGCATGCCCCAAAGAAATCAGCTCTTTTGCCTGTAAAAAAAACACAATACCACCCCCCAACATTAAAACCCACCACCCACATACCTCTACTCTAACCCAAACCCCCTTAAATAAACCTAACACTACCCCCCTGAAGATCATCCTACCTTTAGCCGTCCTCAGCCAGCCGACCACCAATGGAACAGAAGAGGACATCCGCAGCGGCCGAAGTCTTCATCCAAGGGGCGCTGAAGAGGTCTTCCATCCGATAGAAGTCTTCATCCAGGCGGCGTCTTCAATCTTCATCCATCCGGAGAGGAGCCATCTTCAAAGCAGTCGATGCGGAGCCATCTTCATCCACCAACGCCTACTCGCCGAATGAATGTTCCTTTAAGTGACGTCATCCAAGATGGCGTCCCTCGAATTCCGATTGGCTGATAGGATTCTATCAGCCAATCTGAATTAAGGTAGGAAAAATCTGATTGGCTGATCCAATCAGCCAATCAGATTGAGCTTGCATTCTATTGGCTGATCGGAACAGCCAATAGAATGCAAGCTCAATCTGATTGGCTGATTGGATCAGCCAATTGTATTGAACTTGAATCTGATTGGATGATTGGATCAGCCAATCAGATTTTTCCTACCTTAATTCTGATTGGCTGATAGAATCCTATCAGCCAATCGGAATTCGAGGGACGCCATCTTGGATGATGTCACTTAAAGGAATATTAATTCGGCGAGTAGGCGTCGGTGGATGAAGATGGCTCAGCGTCGGCTGCTTTGAAGATGGCTCCGCTCTGCTCCGGATGGATGAAGATTGAAGACGCCACCTGGATGAAGACTTCTATCGGATGGAAGACCTCTTCAGCGCCCCTTGGATGAAGACTTCGACCGCTGCGCATGTCCTCTTCTGTTCCATCGGTGGTCGGCTGGCTGAAGACGGCTAAAGATAGGATGATCTTCAGGGGGGTAGTGTTAGTTTTTTTTTAAGGGGGGATTGGGTGGTGGGTTTTAATGTTGGGGGGTGGTATTGTGGTTTTTTTACAGGCAAAAGAGCTGATTTCTTTGGGGCATGCCTCGCAAAAGGCCCTTTTAAGGGCTGGTAAGGTAATAGAGCTGTTAACTTTCGTAATTTAGAATAGGGTAGGGCATTTTTTTATTTTGGGGGGCTTTGTTATTTTATTAGGAGGCTTAGATTAGGTGTAATTAGCTTAAAAATCTTGTAATATTTTTTTATTTTTTGTAACTTAGTTTTTTTTATTTTTTGTACTTTAGTTAGTGTATTTAATTGTATTTAATTGTAGGTATTTGTAGATAATTAATTTAATTTATTTAATGATAGTGTAGTGTTAGGTTTAATTGTAATTTAGGTTAGGATTTATTTTACAGGTAATTTTGTATTTCTTTTAGCTAGGTAGTTATTAAATAGTTAATAACTATTTAATAACTATTCTACCTAGTTAAAATAAATACAAAGTTACCTGTAAAATAAATATAAATCCTAAAATAGCTACAATATAATTATTAGTTATTTTATAGGTAAGTATTCAGTTTTAAATAGGATTAATTTAGTTAATAATAGTAATTTTATTTAGATTTATTAAAATAATAATTAAGTTAAGGGGGTGTTATGGTTAGGGTTAGACTTAGGTTTAGGGGTTAATTAGTTTAATATAGATGGCGGCGGTATAGGGGGGGCAGGATAGGGGTTAATACATTTATTATAGGTGGCGACGGTGTAGGGGGGCAGATTAGGGGTTAATAAGTTTAATATAGGTTGCGGCGGGGTCCGGGATCGGCGGTTTAGGGGTTAAACAATTTATTTAGTTGCGGCGGGGTACGGGATCGGCAGGATAGGGGTTAATAAATTTATTATAGGTGGCAGCGGTATAGGGGGGCAGGATAGGGGTTAAAAGGTATTATGTAGGTGGCGGCGGGGTCCAGGAGCGGCGGTTTAGGGGTTAATAAGTTTATTAGAGTGGGGGTGGGCTCTGGGAGTGGCGGTTTAGGGGGTAATACATTTATTTAGTTGCGGCGGTGTAGGGGGGGGCAGATTAGGGGTGTTTAGACTTGGGTACATGTTAGGGCATTAGGTGCAGACGTTTCCCATAGGAATCAATGGAATGTCGGGCAGCAGGGAACATGAACTTTCGCTATAGTCAGACTCCCATTGATTCCTATGGGATCCGCAGCCTCCAGGGCGCTGGGCCGGAAAAGTGCCGAGCATACCTGATAGTCATTTGATAACTAGCAAAAGTAGTCAGATTGTGGCGAACTTGCGTTCGGAACATCTGGAGTGACGTAAGAATCGATCTGAGCCCGGCGGATCGAAGCTTACGTCACAAAATTCTACTTTTGCCGGTATGTAGGGCTTGATAACTAAGTCGAATCAGCCTCGCCACAAATACGCTGCGGAATTCCAGCGTATTTGCGGTTGACGGCTTGATAACTAGGGGCCCAGGTCTCAAGTCATGAGTGCAACATATAACTTTTAATTTGTAATATTAGCAATGTTTAATGCGGTCACAATATCTATTGAAAGAATAGGGTGCATTAAATGTATGTCAGCCGCGCTAACGATTCTCTGATAATGATATTTTACAGGGATTTTCAGGGTTTTTTTTGTTTACTTTTTATCTGAGAAGAAAACACATTCTTTTTTATGTTTGTGGAATGTATCACTGTCCACCAATAAAACAGAGAGAGATCTGCTTTTAACCAGTAAATAATTACATAAAGAGACATTCTGGCCAAAATGTAAATGCACGTAGATAAATTACATCTTTGAATGGAAACATATTTGCAATATACATGTATTGGCAAAAATGCTTCTAGTGAAAATTATCACTGTTTTAGTGTTAATGTTTTTCTCTCTATGTGCATGTGAAGCATAGCTAGATATTGTCAGTGCGCCATCATTTTAAATACTGCAGCTGCTCAAAGCACCAGTGGGGCTTGTATCATGTCAGAAATTAATACATTGAGTCATTGCCAGATGATACAAGCATATCTCTGAGCAAGGCTTATGTTTAAAATGCTAGTGCACTGTGCATACTTTAATACACTTTCGAAACAGATATAGCTTTTATTTAAAGCATTTTTGCTAACAAATGTATATTACAAAAATTATTACTTTCAAAACTGAAATGCATCCATGTGGATTCCAAATTTGGCTGGAATATCCCTTTAAAATCAAAATAACTTTTCCAATAACCTTTCTTATGGAAAAAGATATATATTTAACATATTTGTATATTGCTCTTTCATATGCATATTAGACATTGTTATAAATTACTTTTCCTTTAATAAAAAAAAATGATGTAGTGTAATACAGTAAATACTATGGATAAAATAAGAAAAATAGAAAATTGTACGTAATTATTCTTCTAAGTGTCACTGATATTTTACATTTCCCAAAAACCTCCTGCACTACATTAAACTTTTAAACCCTTCTACACATATTGACTTTTAACGTGTGATTTATTGCCTTCAGTATAATGAAACTCATAATTAAGTGTAAATGTTACGACAAGTAAACTATTACAGTAATATTCTTTTTTTTCCGGTATAAAAATACTGAATCTTTTTTCTTTTTCTGGGAAATATTTATCTTCTCTAATAAAAAAAAGAAACAAATAAAAACAAGGGCCTTTTAACCCACATGTTTTATAAATGAAAGAGATGAAAGAGTGTGATAATGATAAAGAAAAAGCTATTTAATGTGGCTTATGTCTCTGATATACAATGGATAGGAAACATATTAATGTGTGTGTTGCTATATCTCTGAAAAATGACCAAAACAACTTCAGAAAAATTAAAATGCTGGGAAGATTTATTACCAGTTATGTTTGTAAGCTAAGAGTATTGTTGGTGCCAAAAGTATGTATAATGTTTGTTGAAAAGAGTTCTACCCAGTTCTAAGTTTCTTTGTCTATTAATACAAACATTAGGATTGTTTTAACTGTTATAGAAACAAACAACAGTTAATAGGACTCTTTTTCTCTCTCTTTTTTTTTTTTTTTTAAAAAAGAGTATTTATTAAAGGGATATGTACATATCAAATTCAATAGACTAGATTTATAGTGGACTAATTACCAAGCAGCAATTGCTACTTCAGAGGCTTGTGGTTTCAGGCTCACCTGAAACAATAGTTAAGTATCAGCGATCTTAAGACTGCTGCTCCTTAACCTACCTGCCACCTTAAAGGTGGCGGATTGAAATCTTTCTTATACGATCCAATCAGGATGATTGATAGTCCATGTTAGTGGCCAATTGGCTGCCAGCAAGCAGGAAGCGGCATTTCACAAGCGTTGCTGGTGTAATGCTTGCGCAATGTTAAATGCAGACAGCATATGCTGTCCACTCGCAGAGATGTCAGCCCGATTTTTAATAAATGGAGCCCATGAACACTAATGACGTTGTCAAAGGATCTCATTTAAAAGTAAGATCATGTTCAAAATTCGTTAAGCCTTGCTTCACCTATCTTTCAGAGTGTATCAAATGTGGCCGTTCCTGCCATTAACAACTATTTTTATATAGTGTCCAAAACATATTATCTTTTACATTGATCAAAACAGCTTCAACTGCAACAACTTAAAAAGCACACTTAAAACACAGTAAATGCATATGCGCAGAATATGTGCATGCCTGTTTTAACAAAGAGGTTTGTCTCACTGGATAAAATGAGAGGTTTTACGAATACAAAAAAAAAAAGATAGAAAGTATAATCACTACCCTGTAGATAGGATGCTTCCAGCCACAACCTCTCCCAGGGCAGTATAAACAGCATAGATGCAATGGTGGTGTCTTCTTCCCCAGGGCTCTCTACTTCTTCCCAATCTCAAGAGAAAAAAAATCACAATAGTTTAATTCCTTTAAGCACAAAATGAGCACCGATGGAAGGTATTCAAAAGATGTCTTGCAGGTAAAGCATTTTATTTATCCACATGGGGGGCACCACCCTAGGTTCATGAAAAGCTCAGACTCAACAGGTGAATAAGAACTTGTCAATTTTAATAAAAACTATAAAATAAAATTATAAAAACAAAATAAAATTCAGCAGCAATATTGTTAATAGATGTGTATCGGCGCTGACACCTGCCTTTCACAAGAGCAAATAAGTGTCCAAAAGAGCTGCCAATCTAGGTGAAATGAAGAATCTGTAGTCCCTGTGATGTATCTTGCCTTGTGGTGTTGTCTCTATTTCAATGCTGACAAGGTTGTTTCATTTTTATATTTCTTTAATATTTCTTTTACAAATTCAGAGCATTCTTTAGTACATATGTTAAGGCAGGCTGTTTTATAGAGGGTGCATTTGTAAGGTATCGTTCACAGTAGAATTCATTCTATCATTCAAGAAATTAACAGTTTTAAAGGTATTATTATTATTATTATTATCGGTTATTTGTAGAGCGCCAACAGATTCCACAGTGCTATAAAAAAGGCAGATTAAAACAAAACAATTATATGGATCAAATGGGTAGAGGGCCCTGCCAAGAGTCACACTGTTGTAGTCAGCTCTTAAGAAAGTGATCTACAAACAGCTGGACTCTTAGGCATGCATGCTGAGGGGGTTCAGGGGATAGCAATGGAGGAGAGGAACTGGTATAAAGAAAGGTTAGCGTAGGTTGTATGCATCCCTGAACAGTAGAGTCTTTAGGGAGCGCTTGAAGCTTTCAAAACTAGGGGAGAGTCTTGTGGAGTGAGACAGAGAGTTCCACAAGATGGGAGTCAGTCTGGAGAAGTCCTGTAAATGGGAGTGTGATAAGGTGACAAGAGAGGAGGAGAGTAGGAGGTCAAAAGCCGAGTAAAGGGGATGGGAGGGAGAGTATTTGGAGACAAGGTCTGAGATATAGGGGGGAGCAGTGCAGTTGAGGGCTTTGTATGTCAGAGTGAGAATTTTGTGTTTAATCCTAGAGGCAAGAGGAAGCCAGTGAAGGGATTGGCAGAGAGGTGCAGCAGATGAAGAGCGACATGTAAGGAAGATGATCCTGGCAGAGGCATTCATTATGGATTGTAAAGGAGCTAGGTGGCAGCTGGGGAGATCAGAGAGGACAGAGTTGCAGTAATCAAGGTGGGAAAGGATGAGAGAGTTGATTAAAATCTTAGTTGTGTCTTGTGTAAGGAAATGTCTCTAATTTTAGAGATGTTTTTAAGGTGGAAGTGGCATGCTTTAGCCAAGGACTGAATATGAGGAGTGAAAGAAAGATCTGAGTCAAAAGTGACCCAGAGACATCGGGCATGTGGTGTAGGGGTAATGATGGAGTTGTCAACAGTTATAGAGAGATTGGGGGTGGAGATTTTGAAAGAAGGGGGAAAATAAGCAGTTTTAGCTTGAGGTAGTGAAAGAACATCCAGGAAGTGATGTGAGAAAGACAGTTAGTGACACTTGTTAGCAAGGAAGGAGATAGGTCTGGTGCAGAGAAGTAGATTTGGGTGTCATCGGCATACAAATTATATTGGAAACCATGGGACTTTATTAGTGATCCTAATGATGATGTGTAGATTGAGAAGAGAAGGGGACAGAGTACAGAGCCTTGCGGTAGCCCGAAAAAAAGTGGTGATGGGGCAGAGGAGGCACCCCAGAGAAGGCTACACTAAAAGTACGGTTTGACAGGTAGGAAGAGAACCAAGAGAGGGCTGTGTCACAGATGCCGAAGGATTGGAGGGTGTGGAGCAAAAGAAGGTGGTCAACAGTGTCAAAGGCTGTGGACAGAACAAGGAGGATAAGCAGAGAGAAGTGGCCTTTTGATTTTGCTGTAAGTAGGTCATTGGTAACCTTAACAATTTCTGTCTCTCTGGAGTGATGGGGACGAAATCCAGATTGCGTTCATATACTAGTTTTTCAAGAAGCTTTGAGGCAAGAGGGAGGAGGGAAATAGGGCGGTAGTTGGATGGGAAAGTTGGATCAGGGGAAGGTTTTTTGAGGATAGGTGTGACTAGTGCATGTTTGAGAGATGAGGGAAATATACCAGTGCTGAGGGAGAGGTTGAAAGTGTGTATGAGTATAGGGGTAAGCGTAGAAGAGAGGGAGGGGAGTAGCTGTGAGGGGATAGGGTCAAGGGGACTGGTAGTGAGGTGAGAGTGCAGTATAAGTGCCAAAACTTCTTCCTCAGTAACAGGGGAGAAAGAGCTAAGTTTATGGCTATGTGGGTTGTGGTTGATTGTGAGTGTTTGAGGGGGAGAGAGAATGGAATTATGTTGACAGCTGATTTAGTTTCTGATGGAGTCGATTTTGTTATTGAAGTGGCTGGCAAAGTCTTGAGCTGACAGAGAAGTTGTAGTATGAGGTAGGGGTGGGCGGAGAAGAGTATTGAAAGTGGAGAACAGACGTTTGGGTTTGAAGAAAGATTAGCGATAAGAGTAGAGAAGTAATGTTGCTTATAGAGATTAAGGGCAGAATAGTAGGAGTTCAAGATGAATTTGTAATGAAGAAAATCAGCTGAACTCCGAGATTTTCTCCAATCCCACAGCAGTACGGGAACATCTGCTTAGGTACCATGTCAGAGGAGTATGCCTAGGCTGAGGATGAGTGTGTGATTTCCGAGCTATGGTAAGAGGGGCAAGATTGTCAAGGACGGATGTAAGGATGGAATTATAGTAGTAGATAAATTGGTCAGGGCAGAAAAAGGAGGAGAAGGATGAGAGGAGAGGTTTGATGGAATTAGCAAGCTGTTGCTGATTGAATGACATAATGCTTCTGTGAAGTTTGGTGTGAGGAGTAGAATGAGGGAGAGTTGTACGTAGGGATGATATGTTGCAAGTGAGGAGATGTTGATCAGAAAGAGGAAAAGGGGCATTTGTGAAGTTTTATATAGTGCATCGATAGCTAAAGATCAGGTCAAGTGAGTGACCGTCTTTGTGAATGGGAGAATCAGCCCATTGTGACTAATTGAAAGAGGAAGTGGTAGTGGCTGATTTATTATAGTGCGAGCGGACATGATACGATATAGCAGATCATGTCCGCCTCAAATCGATAAATATTGACAGCATTTGCGAATGCTGTCGGCATTTATCATTGCACAAGCATTTCTCAGGAAATGCTTGGGCAATGCCGCCCCCTGCACAATCGCTAGCAGGTGGTGTCAATCAACCCAATTGTTTCCGATCGGGATGATTGCTGTCCGCCGCCTCAGAGGTGGCGGACAAGTTAAGAAGCAGCGGTCTTACGACCACTGCTTCTTAACTTCCGCTGCAGGTGGACCTGAAGCGGAGTGGGTCGGAAGCAGCATCCGCTGCTTCATAAATCGACCCTGTAGAATGCTACCCCATTTATTATAATGGAACTTGCAACTCACTGCTCTGATGAGGATACAAATCTCTTTGAACTGCACAATATTTTGACTTAATGAGAGTATTTTTCAGCGAGATATACATTTCACAAATAGGTTTTATTGAATCTAGACCAATATGTGGAACCACCTGGTCTGCAGTCAAGCTGATTATAACAAAACATCATCATATTTAAATACCCTGCCACAACCAATCTCATTGCCCATCATATTAACCCTTTTGTCTGTTTTGCAAAGATCTTTAACACAGTATATTACTTTAACTGGCACTTTTGTGATGTGGAGTAAATGTAGCGTGTTTACAAATACAGATTTAGTATAATTTGTTTAAGATTTTGATGTATTTTCTATTCTTTAATCAAAGTTTTTCTAATGATTTCTACAAAAAAAGATGTCTATCAAAATATTAGCATATAAAGCATTTGAAAAGCTTTTCTAAAAAAAACCAAAAGATACCCTTTTGTGATTTATATTATACTGTTTTTTAAAGGGTAAATCAACTTTAGTTTCTTCCATTTTAAAAGAGGCAAGGAAGAAAGAAAATAAACCAATAGAAAGTTATATAGATTGTTTTATAGTGATACATTTAAAGGACATTCTTGTGTTATCATAATCACATGTTCTCTTATTTTGCAATGTGTTTAACTTCTTCTACAGTTGATCTCTTGAAATACTAACATTCTGCTCCATATGAAAAAAAGTCCAGTGACTGAAGTCTCTACATGTATACAGAGGCATAACTACAGAGATTTCAATTGAGACTGTGCTTGTATATACAGAGGTCCAATCTGGCCTAATCAGTATTGTCAATATTACTGGGGGGCATGTAGGGCTTGTATCACCCCCTGCATTCTGTATGATCTCCCTCTGGTCCCCTCCCCCTTCAAAACAGGGCTCATAGTGTACAAAAGTTTATGGATTTGCCTTTAGAAATATAATGACAGGGTTTCCAAGATGGCTGCCACAATGTTGTTGCGCAGAAAAAATTGCCACCATAGTTGCACAAAAAGGTTGCACACATTCATATCCTCTGTTGTAGTCTAAAACAGGGAGAAAAAATACAATCACATAGTAGCATCACCTCTTGTGCCTAAGTGGCTATTGACTTTTATTTCAAACAGTTAGAAATGTAACAAGTTGACAAGACTGAAGAAATTACACTTTGCTACAATGCCTTAACCCTTTTTGGCAGACCATGACACTCTCACCACCACACTTAACTGTAGGCAAGACTCACTGGTCTTTGTACTCCTCACCTGGTTGCTGCCACACACGCTTGACACCATCTGAACCAAATAAGTTTATCTTGGTCTCATTGGACCACAAGACATGGTTCCAGTAATCCAAGTCCTTAGTCTGCTTGTCTTCAGCAAACTGTATGCGGGCTTTCTTGTGCAACATCTTTAGAAGAGGCTTCCTTCTGGGATGACAGCCATGCAGACCAATTTGATGTAGCGTGTGGCGTATGGTCTGAGCACTGACAGGCTGACCCCCCACCCCTTCAACCTTTGCAGCAATTCTGGCATCACTCATATGTCTATTTCCCAAAACCTCTGGATGTGACGCTGAGCACGTGCACTCAACTTCTTTGGTCGACCATGGCGAGGCCTGTTCTGAGTGGAACCTGTTCTGTCTATATATTCATATGTACATCTTTAAGTGCTATTTTAGTTCTTGTGCTCCCTCTAGTGTTATGTATTCAATGTAATGTATATTCTCTGTTCTACCTCTGACCTTTTTGAGGTCACTTCCTGCCTCCATTTTTGTTTCACTTGTGTGTGTAAATTAGTTTCACTTTCAATGTGTAAAGTTTGCTAGAACTTTCTGCTAATAGCTTTGTAGAGGCAAATTCTTTTTACCTGGCAATTACCACTTCTGGAACCTCAGAATTCTTGTTTTGCAACAATAAAGCTTGAAGGATTCATAAATCTCTGCTTGTCTGAGTTAAGCTACTGCTGGATTCTGCTAACTGTAAGTAGATTGCACGTCTAAACTTTCCATCAGAAGGCAGTCATCTTGCAGTAGATGAAAACAGAATAGAACCTGTCCTGTGAAACTGCTCTATGGAGTTGCCCACCACGCTGCATGTCAGTGTCAGGGTCTTGGCAATCTTCTTATAGCCATCTTTATCTAGAGCAACAATTCTTTTTTTCAGAACCTCAGAGAGTTCTTTGCCATGAGGTGCCATGTTGAACTTCCAGTGACCAGTATGAGAGAGTGTGAGAGTGATAACACCAAATTTAACACTTTTTACCAAAGAAAAGACCAATGGCACTACTATAGAGTTTAAAATTAAACCTTAGTAAAAACCCTTTATTATACCACAGAGGTTCTTTGGTTTAAATTCATATCAGGTAATGGTGCTGGTGTCTTTAAACATTAAATATTTATTGAAAAGAGCAAGAAGAGGCTTGTTCTTTTTAAAAAATACACAAACTAGCACTCAAGGTTAGTAGTTTTGCAGATTGAATGTATTAGGACAGCATGTAATAAATAAACTTGTGATATTAAATTAAAACATAACTTTTATTCAGTGACATATAAAATTAGGAATTAATTAAAACCACACTTAGGTCACCTTCTGTAGTAGAAAGTTAAGTTATATACATCAATAATGTCTAGTCTAATGTATGGAGGGAATTCTGTATGAATTGAGTTTGAATCACAGTAATCCAAATTATAAATCTCTGCAGGCCTACTGCAGTTATAAGAGATTAAACAGCACTTGTCAGGTCTGTTACTAACCCAAAAGGGATATATTATCGCTATTATGTCACAGCTGTTAAATAAAATAGTAATCTTAGATTAATATCTGGATGGAAATACAAGTATTTTGGTAAATAGTAACCTCTTTAATAAGAGTTTACAATGGTTAGTAATGATTATTATCAAATAGTTACATGAAGTATAAAGAAACAATATATCGATGTTAGATACTTAATATATATATTAGATTCTATCGGCGAGATTACGAGTCTTGCGTTAGAATTAAAAAGCAGTGTTGAGGGGTCCCAACACTGCTTTTTAACGCCCGCTGGTATTACGAGTCAGGCAGGAAAGGGTCTACCACTCACTTTTTTTCCGCGATTTTAGCTTTCCGCAAATCCCCTTATGTCAATTGCGTATCCTATCTTTTTATTGGGATTTGACTAACGCCAGTATTACGATCACCTGAAAAAGTGAGCGGTAGACCCTCTCCTGTCAAGACTCCTACCGTATTTAAAAGTCAGTAGTTAAGAGTTTTATGGGCTAACGCCGGAACATAAAACTCTTGACTAAAGTGCTAAAAGTACACTAACACCCATAAACTACCTATTAACCCCTAAACCGAGCCCCCCCCCCCCCCACATCGGAAACACTTAACTAAAATGTCTAACCCCTAATCTGCCGACCGGACATCACCGCCACTTTAATAAATATATTAACCCCTAAACCGCCGGACTCCCAACTCGCAAACACTAATTAAATTTTATTAACCCCTAATCTGCCGTCCCTAACATCACCAACACCTATCTACATTTATTAACCCCTAATCTTCCGACCCCAACGTCGCCGCTACTATATTAAATTTATTAACCCCTAAACCTAAGTCTAACCCTAAGTCTAACCCCCCCTAACTTAAATATAATTTAAATAAATCTAAATAAAATTACTATCATTAACTACATTATTCCTATACAATAATAATAATAACAAAATAAATTTAACATAATTAAATAAATTAATCCTATTTAAAACTAAATACTTACCAATAAAATAAACCCTAAGCTAGCTACAATATAACTAATAGTTACATTGTAGCTAGCTTAGGATTTATATTTATTTTACAGGAAACTTTGTATTTATTTTAACTAGGTACAATAGTTATTAAATAGTTATTAACTATTTAATAACTACCTAGCTAAAATAAGTACAAAATTACCTGTAAAATAAACCCTAACCTAAGTTACAATTACACCTAACACTACACTATAATTAAACTAATTACCTAAACTACCTACAATTAATTACAATTAAATTAAATGAACTAAATTACAACAACAAAACCCCACTAAATTACAGGGAAAAAAAAGAATTACAAGAATTTTAAACTAATTACACCTAATCTAATCCCCCTAATAAAATAAAAAAGCCCCCCAAAATAATAAAATTCCCTACCCTATACTAAATTACAAATAGCCTTTAAAAGGGCCTTTTGCGGGGCATTGCCCCAAAGTAATCAGCTCTTTCACCTGTAAAAAAAAATACAATCCCCCCAACATTAAAACCCACCACCCACACACCCAACCCTACTCTAAAGCCCACCCAATCCCCCCTAAAAAAAACCTAACACTATCCCCTTGAAGATCACCCTACCTTGAGCCGTCTTCACCCAGACGGGCACAAGTTGTCCTCCAGAGGGTCCGAAGTCTTCATCCTATCCGGCCAGAAGACAACATCCAGACCGGCAGAAGGCTTCATCCAGGCGGCATCTTCTATCTTCATCCTCGTATTCTATTGGCTGTTCCAATCAGCCAATAGAATGTGAGGTCAATTCTATTGGCTGTTTGCATCAGCCAATAGGATTTTTCCTACCTTAATTCAAGGGACGCCATCTTGGATGACGTCATTTAAAGGACCAGTCATTCAGTCGTCGGCCGTCGGATGAAGAGGATGCTCAGCATCAGATGTCTTGAAGATGGACCTGCTCCGGAAGTCTGAAGATAGAAGATGCCGCCTGGATGAAGCCTTCTGCCGGTCTGGATGTCCTCTTCTGGCCGGATAGGATGAAGACTTCGGACCCTCTGGAGGACCACTTGTGCCCGTCTGGGTGAAGACGGCTCAAGGTAGGGTGATCTTCAAGGGGATAGTGTTAGGTTTTTTTAAGGGGGATTGGGTGGGCTTTAGAGTAGGGTTGGGTGTGTGGGTGGTGGGTTTTAATGTTGGGGGGATTGTATTTTTTTTTACAGGTGAAAGAGCTGATTACTTTGGGGCAATGCCCCGCAAAAGGCCCTTTTAAAGGCTATTTGTAATTTAGTATAGGGTAGGGAATTTTATTATTTTGGGGGGCTTTTTTTTATTAGGGGGATTAGATTAGGTGTAATTAGTTTAAAATTCTTGTAATTCTTTTTTTTCTGTAATTTAGTGTCTGTTTTTTTTCGTAATTTAATTTATTTAATTAAATTGTAATTAATTGTAGGTAGTTTAGGTAATTAGTTTAATTATAGTGTAGTGTTAGGTGTAATTGTAACTTAGGTTAGGGTTTATTTTACAGGTAATTTTGTACTTATTTTAGCTAGGTAGTTATTAAATAGTTAATAACTATTTAATAACTATTGTACTTAGTTAAAATAAATACAAAGTTGCCTGTAAAATAAATATAAATCCTAAGTTAGCTACAATGTAACTATTAGTTATATTGTAGCTAGCTTAGGGTTTATTTTATTGGTAAGTATTTAGTTTTAAATAGGATTAATTTATTTAATTATGTTAAATTTATTTTGTTTAATTTAAATTATATTTAAGTTAGGGGGGTTAGACTTAGGGTTATACTTAGGTTTAGGGGTTAATAAATTTAATATAGTAGCGGCGACGTTGGGGTCGGAAGATTAGGGGTCAATAAATTTAATATAGTTGCGGCGACGTTGGGGGCGGCAGAGTAGGGGTTAATAAATATAATGTAGGTGTCGGCGATGTTGGGGGCAGTAGATTAGGGGTTCATAAGTATAATGTAGGTGGCAGCAGTGTCCAGAGCGGCAGATTAGGGGTTAATAATATAATGTAGGTGTAAGCGATGTCGGGAGCGGCAGATTAGGGGTTAATAAGTGTAAGATTAGGGGTGTTTAGACTGGGGGTTCATGTTAGGGTGTTAGGTGTAGGCATAAAAAGTATTTCCCCATAGGAAACAATGGGGCTGCGTTAGGAGCTGAACGCTGCTTTTTTGCAGGTATTAGCTTTTTTTCAGCCGGCTCAGCCCCATTGTTTCCTATGGGGAAATCGTGCACGAGCACGTTTTGTCAGTTTACCACTACCGTAAGCAACGCTGGTATTGAGGTGAGATGTGGAGCTAAATTTTGCTCAACGCTCACTTTTCTGAGGCTAACGCCGGCTTGCAGCATTGGCTTAAGTGAGCGGTAAGAAAAAAAGGAGCGTTAGCACCGCACAGCCTTACTTACAAAAACTCGTAATCTGGCCGTATGTTTGTTGTCATCACCTACAGCTGTATATGATAAATTGATATATTTCCCAAATTTTGTTAGGTTAGATCACAGCTGATTTTATTCACCAAGCTATATGGTATTATCCTTAAGTAAACACTAAAGTAGTAGCTTATATCTTAAGAGGTAACTGATCGTAAATTTTAAAGGTTTATAATATCCGTTAGTAATCTGCGGGATATGCTACCATAGTACCCTTCAGTATAATACAGCTTACTATAGTACCCTTCAGTATAATACTGCTTATAAAGCCCCAGTTTAACGATTCAGTGATATAAATGAGTAATGTTAATAAGACTCAGATTCCAAATGTATAGTATCATCAAAGACCGGAATATAGTATTGAAAAGTTAATCTACTACATTAACAAGGTTACTGAGTGCTCTCTAAAAACACAAGAGGTCCTAAGACTCCTCACCAAGACCCTAATCTTCCTGACATGTTTTGCCGTTACCGGCTTTTTTGAAAAGAGATGCCTGAGGAAACAGCCACTTTGTGCTGTGAAACGCGTTGCAATCTGTTACAACATTTGTTTTTAGATACCATTTTGGTGATGTTATACACCCCTTTTTTTTTAAATCTCATTTTAAAATAAATATATGTTTTATCATATGGAAGCCTGAGCCTGTCCTTTCTACCACACCATCTGGATATCCTGGATCCCAACATCTGATTGCAGGATCAGTGTAGCTGGGTCACTGTGAATCCCCAACCTGCACCATTTGGCACATTTGGTGCTGCTCCCTTATTGAGTATTATTTCAGATTTTAATCTGTTTCTTTCATCATCATACCAGTGTTGCACTAGGAGGCGCCCTCTGTCTTTGTGATTTTATTCACAGATTTCTGTTATACCGAAGTGTACTATAGTAAGCTGTATTATACCGAAGGGTACTATAGTAGCATATACTGCAGAGTACTAGCAGATATTATAAACCTATAAAGCCGTTAATATTTACGATCTGTGAAATAATACCGATAATATATCCCTTTTGGGTTAGTAACAAACCTGACAAGTGCTGTTTAACCTCTTATAACTGCTGTAGGCCTGCGAAGATTTATAATTTTGATTACAGTGATTCAAACTCAAATCATACAGAATTCCATCCGTACATTAGACTAGACGTTATTGATGTATATAACTTAACTTTCTACTACAGAAGGTGACCTAAGTGTGGTTTTAATTAATTCCTAATTTTATATGTCACTGAATAAAAGTAAGTTTTAATTTAATATCACAAGTTTATTTATTACATGCTGTCCTAATACATTCAATCTGCAAAACTACTAACCTCGAGTGCTAGTTGGTGTATTCTTAAAAAGAACAAGCCTCTTCTTGCTCTTTTCAGTAAATACCAAATTTAACACACCTGCTCCACATTCACACCTGAGACCTTGTAACACTAACGAGTCACATGACACCGGGGATAGAAAATGGCTAATTGGGCCCAATTTGGACATTTCCACTTAGGGGTGTACTCACTTTTGTTGCCAACGGTTTAGACATTATTGGCTGTGTGTTGAGTCATTTCTTCAGTGTTGTCACATGAAAAGATATAACAAAATATTTACAAAAATGTGAGGGGTGTACTCACATTTGTGAAATACTGTATATATATATATATATATATATATGTGTGTGTGTGTGTGTGTGTGTATGTACATATGTATTTAAGTATTTATATGTGTATATATGTATTTACAGACGTATAGATACATATGATACATATATAGACATATAAGTGTATTGGAGACCTTTGCAGTCAAGTTGCTGTCAACATGTAAAAATCATATTAATGCAATATTTATACTTAATAGGGTATTTAACTGTGTATTTACTGTAAATATTTCAGATTCCAATGGTAGGGGATATGTGCTTTGTATTTTTAAATAAATATTCCTAAATATATATATCTATACCTATATATAATTGTATGTATATATATATATATATATATATATATACTGTATATATATTTACATATATAAAGTTTACCGAAAACCATCAATTATTATTATTTTTATATATTGTTAGAGGTATAGCGTAGGGATTCTATCTATAGCGTAGGGATTCTAGCCATATTCCTCTAAGCACATTTGGCAAGGAGTCAATGTCTGTTTTCCCCCATCAACCTTAAAGAGATTTCACCAGGGTTATATTTAAAATACATACAGAAAGAGAAGCACTCTCTCAGCACTCTCACCAGCTCAATAACTTGTTATCTTGTTCTATGGTAATTTACCACATGGGAACAGTTTCTTTTTGCCCAATAATGCTTTTCACAGAGTAGAACTTTCCTGCAGTATATCAGTCTGATCCTGCCAAACAAGGTCAGTCCAGCCCAAAATAACAGGCAATCCTTTTCTGAACAAGGAATATGGCAACCCAGATTGTTTCAGCCTCAAAGGGCCTTGTCACGTCTGGTATCCCCATAACTCTTAGGGAGACTTTCCCAGGGTCTATCTTTATGTGTGTATGGATTTAGATAGATAGATATACATATGCACACAGTAATATATATGTTTGTTATTGAAATAAATGTATAAAAAGGGTTTAAAATGTATACTTTATATGTTAAGGTGTTTGACTGGGAACGGCTCAAATATATATATATATATATATATATATATATATATATATATATATATACTGTTTATATATAGAAATATATAGATAGATAGATAGATAGATAATAGATAGATTATAGATAGATAGATAGATAGATAGATAGATGGATAGATAGATAGATAGATAGATAGATAGATAGATAGATAGATAGATAGATAGATAGATAGATAGATGATAGACAGAGAACCAAGGTATTTAAAGTATTTGCTAGCACATCTTCAGCTTTAGCACAGTTGTCCAAGCCCACCTTCAGGTTAGCACAAACAAAAGCTAGAATAGGCTTCTGTAATGCACCCCATAGAAGTATTAAGGAAGAGAGACTTAGCACGGTCAAAATATACAACCTCCAGATGTTAGCACACCTGAAGTGTTTATTTTGCAAGCAAACTTTTTACTTTTATTTTGTAATACAACTAGCACAATAGTAGGAATACTATTGATTTAACTTTCACAATGTTAACATTTAACAATGCTAATATTTTTGTGCTCCACTTTTAATTTCAGCAATAATGTCTAAATAACAAAGAAATTATTCAAATGAGCACAGCTTTGGCTTGAAGAGTAAATAAAGATGGCAGATGTTATCAAAAGATGGAAGAACCAAGGTCAGCAAGAAATAAAGTACATGAAACAAGTAGGAGTTCAGCAATAAGCCTTCATCAAGGTAATAACAGATCTCGGGGTGGGCCGAGCAACCTCCAATATCCTGGAAGGTCACATTCATGCAGAGAATTATATATAGACAGTCAATTAGAGCTATAAGTAGACATTTAGAAACATTTTTTTCCGGTTATAAAAATTACTGTATTAAGACATCAGAGGATAATCACAGACTCAACCTTTCAACAGTATAAATGAAGAGGAATTTTGAATAGACAGGGTCTTAAAGGCGCACTATTAGTCATTGTTCAGTGGAACTAATAAGGTCCAAATACCTTTAAAGTGCTCTTAAGTCTTCAAATTGTAAATGAGGGGTAATTATAACTGTCTTTCACTAATTGTAATGAGAATCACATTTTTAGCCAATGGGGAACTATTGGATTATGAAATGTGAGACACACTTAAGTTGGCCAAGCAAGAGGAAGGATAGAATAGCTTAGTTTCTCTGTCAGTTTTGTAGAAGATAAAATAACATGAAACAAAACATCTGTCGAGGCTGTAAAGGATCAAATTAAACAAGGAATAATACTGGGTATTGAGCAGCTACTGAAAATATTGCTAGTAATAGGGCCTTATATGCTACCAGTTGCACTGTGTCAACAAACAAAGATAATGTAATATCCAATTTTGTGTATATACAGTATCTCACAAAAGTGAGTACACCCCTCACATTTTTGTAAATATTTTATTATATCTTTTCTTGTGACAACACTGAAGAAATGACACTTTGCTACAATGTAAAGTAGTAAGTGTACAGCCTGTATAACAGTGTAAATTTGCTGTCCCCTCAAAATAACTCAACACACAGCCATTAATGTCTAAACCGTTGGCAACAAAAGTGAGTACACCCCTAAGTGGAAATGTCCAAATTGGACCCAAAGTATCAATATTTTGTGGCCACCATTATTTTCCAGCACTGCCATAACTCTCTTGGGCATGGAGTTTATCAGAGCTTCACAGGTTGCCACTGGAGTTCTCTTCCACTCCTCCATGATGACATCACAGAGCTACTGAATGTTAGAGACCTTGCGCTCCCCCACCTTCCGTTTGAGGATGCCCCACAGATGCTCAATAGAGTTTAGGTCTGGAGACATGCTTGGCCAGTCCATTACCTTTACCCTCAGCTTCTTTAGCAAGGCAGTGGTCATCTTGGAGGTGTGTTTGGGGTGGTTATCATGTTGGAATACTGCCCTGCGGCCCAGTCTCCGAAGGGAGGCTATTATGCTCTGCTTCAGTATGTCACAGTACATGTGGGAATTCATGGTTCCCTCAATGAACTGTAGCTCCCCAGTGCCGGAAGCACTCATGCAGGCCCAGACCATGACACTCCCACCACCATGCTTGACTGTAGGCAAGACACACTTGTCTTTGAACTCCTCACCTGGTTGCTGCCACACATGCTTGACACCATCTGAACCAAATAAGTTTATCTTGGTCCCATCGGACCACAGAACATGGTTCCAGTAATCCATGTCCTTAGTCTGCTTGTCTTCAGCAAACTGTTTGCGGGCTTTCTTGTGCATCATCCTTAGAAAAGGCTTCCTTTATGGACAACAGCCATGAAGACTAATTTGATGCAGTGTGTGGCGTATGGTCTGAGCACTGACAGGCTGACCCCCCACCCCTTCAACCTCTGCAGCAATGCTGGCAGCACTCATATGTCTATTTCCCAAAGACAACATCTGGATATGACGCTGAGCACGTGCACTCAACTTCTTTGGAACCTGTCCTGTGAAACCGCTATATGGTCTTGCCCATCGTGCTGCAGCTCAGTTTTAGGGTCTTGGCAATTATCTTATAGCCTAGGCAAACTTTATGTAGAGCAACAATTTTTTTTTCATATCCTCAGAGAGTTCTTTGCCATGAGGTGCCATGTTGAACTTCCAGTGACCAGTATGAGAGAGTGTGAAAGCGATAACACCAAATTTAACACACCTGCTCCCCATTCACACCTGAGACCTTGTAAAACTAATGAGTCACATCACACCGGGGAGGGAAAATTGCTAATTGGGCCCAATTCAGACATTTCCACTTAGAGGTGTACTCACTTTTGTTGCACACAGTTTAGAAATTAATGGCTGTGTGTTGATTTATTTTGAGGGGACAGCAAATTTACACTGTTATACAGGCTGTACACTCACTATTTTACATTGTAGCAAAGTGTCATTTCTTCAGTGTTGTCACATGAAAAGATATAATAAAATATTTACAAAAATGTGAGGGGTGTACTCACTTTCGTGAGATACTGGTATATATATATATATATATATATATATATATATATACACACACATGTATATATTAGAGAGATGTGGATTTGTTTTGATACAAATGCACATTCACAAAGAAAATTTCTTGGCTGCATATTTCTAATATATCTGCATTTGCCAAATTCATTCATTTTGAACAGACCCAAATGAATGAACGTTAGCCTGCACGAATCAAAAGAATAATGAATGAACATATTAATGAAATTAATAGAAAAAAAAAAAAGGTGTTAATAAAATAAGAAAGGACTGAAATCACCAGGAAGGGTGTGACTTAATTTATGGCACTAGCCAAACTCTGGGCAAGATTACAAGTGGGGGCTAAATTATTGCATGTCCGCAAATGGGAAACCTTGCCTATTTGCGGCCACGCAATAATTAAACAGACATTATAAGGGGCAATGTACAATTTTTTTAAAATAAAAAATAACTGCACTAGGCTTTAAAGTTGGCTGGAGTGGGATATTAGAAAAAAAAACAGCACTGAAAAGTAACTTTACATTGCGGTCTATGGGAACTGTGGAAGAGCGCTCTCATGAGCGCATTGCTTCCTAGCAATGTGAATATGAGCTTGTGTTCACATTGCAACTTAATTATAATATCATCGCACATTATCGTGTGCTGGTATTACAAAGTGGAGTGCTAATATAGCTTGCATACAAGCGATATGTAGCGCTCCACTTATAATCTAGCCCACTGTGTTTAACAAACGCTGTTTGTATAACTACATATTAAAACACACTTTGAGTGTTTGATGCTGAATTGTGCTGTTTACCCTAAGTGATTGCAAAGCCTGATACTTTGTATGCTGAAATAAAAGTTTTGTTACTTATTGTATCCAGTATCCTTGAGGAGTTCTTTATATAAAGTGCAATATCCAGAGCTTTTGAGGCTGGAATATATTGACACGTGTATTGAATCAAACATGTTTTAACAGTTTCACAATGTTCACTGGAACACTTCCCATTTAACACTGCTAAGGACTGCGTTAATTTCATCAGTTAATTCTTGCACTCATATTGCCAATTTGGTTTTGGTTTGTAAAGTAATATTGGTTCATTATCAACCATTTTTATTACTTTATTCACTTTTGTGTGAGAACCCCTGTATTGTGATATTGGTTGTTTTAGTATTAATGAAATTAGCTTATTCGTACATTCGTTATTCTTTTAATGTTTCTTTGATTTTCCAAGAAGGAGATAGGTATTTCTTTGTTTATTGTGATTGTTCTGTTTGAAATTAAAGGGAAAGTGTTAACTGAGTGCAACAACTCAGTGCTGTGTGATTTAAAGAGTACCAACAGTTGTGCACAATAAAAAGGGAACCTGCAGGGCCATAGACTCCAGCCTGTCTATTTGGTTGTTTGCACAATATTTAAAGGGACCATGCACAAGTAAGAATTATTAATCCAGTAAAGGGCCTAGATTGTTACAAGGGCCTTTTTATTTTTTAGGGTACATTAGTTTTAGGGCTCTTTTTATTTTTCAAGTGTTTTTTTTTTTACCGGTGGTGTTCTTTTTTTATCTTAGGCTAGGGGTCTTGGGGAGTTAGCTGTTAGGGGGTTAATTGCAATGGGGGTTGTGGCAGTTTGGGAGTTAATAGAATAGAAGGGTTTATTGTGATGGGGGTTTGTAGTGGCTTAGGGGTTAATAGAGTAGGGGGGTTATTGCAATGAGGTCAATAAAGAAGGGATTTTTATTGTGTTGTGGTTGTGGTGGTTTAGGGGATTTACTGCGATGGGGGTTGCAGTATTTTAGTGTAGTGGGTTTAGCAATGGTGTTGTGGCAGTTTAGGGGTTAAGTAGTGTAGGGTTAAGCTTTAAGGGTTGTATATAGTGTAGCAGGTTCTTGTGATGGGGGTTTTGGCAGTTTAGTGTAAAGGGTGTTTGCGATGGCGGTTGCCACGGTTTAGTGGTTAATAGAATAATTTTTTTTTGTGATGGTGATTTGTGGCAGTTTAGCATTTAAATAGTGTAGGTAGATAGGTGTTTTTTATAATGTTAGACATTTTAATTGTTTTAACGAATTTCATTTGAAACAAAGGAAATGCCTAATGAAAGTTTGATGACCTGAAGTAGTTCAAGATTAAAATCGCAGAACAGACAAGGGGGTCTATTTATCAAAGCATCAATCTCAGTGCATTCGCCGGCGTCAATACACTCGCCAGAGGTTGCTGACGCGGATCTGAATACAATCCCCCTATTTATAAAAAAAGCCGCCAAAAACACGCGTCAAGTACGGTGCGAAGAGCATCAGACTGTTGTTAACTAACAGTCATCAATATCTTATAGAAAGTTATTTTTATATTTATTTGTTATACAAAAAAAATATGTTATATGATACTTTCACATGAATTAATGTGTATTTGTATTTCTAGAAGTCATGATATGCTTTTATCTAATTTTTTTTAAAATGATTATTAATGCTAGAATTTGTACATATATCTTTGCACATACTGTATATGTGTGTGTGTTATGTCAGAAATCTTTTTCACACATATTTACTTTTCCCTAAATTTCTTTTTTTGTTCTAACCAATGTTCTCTTTCATATCTCTGTGTTTGTTTATATCACTATATGTATATAGTATAAATGTATTATTATTCTGAGCAGGAATAATTGCAAATATATCATGTAATCAGGGTATCATATGTATTTATTTGCAATCAATGGATATTTTAAGAGTTGGGCCAGTTTTCTCTCTGTACCTGTGTAACCCCTTATGATTGCAATCTAGTTTTAAAAACCACCCCTTCACGGGTGTTATAAAATGGGCTGGCATATAAGATGACATTTCTTACTGAAAAAGAAATTCAAGAGAAGGAAGAAATACACTGAAAATAGCATGACAGTAAATAGGTGATTTTAATTTCTGCTGTATCTGAATCATGACAGTTTAATGTTAGCTTGGCTATTCCTTTGAACTATCAGCTTAATATTATATTGAATCAAACATCAATTTGAATTTTAAAATATTTGTCTAAAATATTACACTGTGTGTCCTAATGTCAGCATCAATGTTTATTTTTAATTCTAAATTCACATATACATACTTTCAAAGTATAAAACATGGAAGGGGAATGCACTCTCATACCGGACCGGGTACACATCCCATGACCCTGCAACATGCTCAGCCCTGGGTGCTCACTGGCACTCACAGGAAGCTGTGTTGTCCCCAGAGTCACAGGCAGTTAACCCCAGACATGTCTGGGTGCAAGAACCATAGGGAAAATTACAAAACAAATTAATACAACACAGGGCTGAGCATGTTGCATGTTGTGTACCCGGTCCGGTATGAGAGTGCAGTCCCCTTCCATGTTTTGTATATGTCTAGGGTGATTACATAAGCCTTTGCACCCTTCCCTTGTTCCCAGTTTGTTTGGATTTGAGAGCTTGCATTGTGTGGCTGTTATAGGGTCCCAGGTATTGGAAAGGACCTTGACGTGGTACCTGGGCTTGTTCCATTTGGCCAGATGCGGTAACTAACATTTCCATTTTTGCTTTTAAATCGTAGCTGAGAGCTTGTGAGTGCTGGACTTTCTCTGTGTGTTGTATTAATTTGTTTTGTAATTTTCCCTATGGTTCTTGCACCCAGACCTGTCTGGGGTTAACTGCCTGTGACTCTGGGGACAGCACAGCTTCCTGTGAGTGCCGCTGAGCACCCAGGGCTGAGCATGTTGCAGGGTCATGGGATGTGTACCTGGTCCGGTATGAGAGTGCAGTCCCCTTCCATGTTTTGTATATGTCTATGGTGAATACATAAGCCTGTGCACCCTTGCCTCATTCCCAGTTTGTTTGGATTTGAGAGCTTGCATTGTGTGGCTGTTTTAGGGTCCCAGGTATTGGAAAGGACCTTGACGTGGTACCTGGGTTTGTCCCATTTGGCCAGATGCGGTTACTAACCTTTCCATTTTTGCTTTTAAATCTTAGCTGAGAGCTTGTAAGTGAGTGCTGGACTTTCTCTGTGTGTTGTATTAATTTGTTTTGTAATTTTCCCTATGGTTCTTGCACCCAGACCTGTCTGGGGTTAACTGCCTGTGACTCTTGGGACAGCACAGCTTCCTGTGAGTGCCACTGAGCACCCAGGGCTGAGCATGTTGCGGGGTTATGGGATGTGTACCCGGACCGGTATGAGAGTGCAGTCCACTTCCGTGTTTTGTATATGTCTAGGGTGATTACATAAGCCTGTGCACCCTTCCCTTGTTCCCAGTTTGTTTGGATTTGAGAGCTTGCATTGTGTGGCTGTTTTAGGGTCCCAGGTATTGGAAAGGACCTTGACGTGGTACCTGGGCTTTTCCCATTTGGACAGATGCGGTAACTAACCTTTCCATTTTTGCTTTTAAATCTTAGCTGAGAGCTTGTAAGTGAGTGCTGGATTTTCTCTGTGTGTTGTACTTTCAAAGTATAAAACACAATGTAACAAATGGTATTTACAAGTTCTGATGAGTGATCAATGACACAAGTATCATGCAATTTGATTCATTAGTGATAGTTTAAATTGTATATTTAAATCAGATTGGCTGATGTCCTAAATCATGTGATTATGCATATTCCAATCAAAAGTGGTTTAAAAATTCACTAGTGTGTGGGTTGTTTAGGAGTTTGCTTCATAATTGTTGCGAAAAGTGTTGCGTCAAAATTGTTGCGAAGTAGAGAGTGTGATTTGTATTACATGGCTTAAACATGGTGCTCATAGATTTTTCCCAAAATATAAAAAGGAAGTTAGCTATATTATGCTGTGTATTTATTTAATTTTCATCTCTATATCTATTAGTGCGACAAGTTTGGGGCAAAACTTTTCAACAAATTTGTAGAGATAATATTGTCCCCTTGCTTTGTAATGAGAGACAAATTTGTAGCATAATCCATAAGTAGTAATGTATTTTTCATTTGTATCCCTATATCTACTAATGCACCAAATGTGGAACAATAATATTGTATGATTTAGAAAGGGTATACTATTTTAATAGAGTTTCTAATTTACTTTTATTATGTAATATACTTCATTCTCTTGCAGCATCGAACATAAGCTTTTTGTGTTTTCAGACTTCCATTGACTTCTATGGCATCCGTAACCTGAAGGGTGGCAGATTGAAAACTAGATTCACTACATTGATTTTTTTGTAGTCACTCAATTGTAGCTTCAGCTGCAGCCCTGATATGGGTTCCTGACAAGTTTAAATTAATACATATGTTTGACCTAATCTATAACATTATTGTTGCTAGTTGATGAAAATACAAACATAATAGTGCTGCTTTTTAACACTAATGGCAACATCAGCATAAGTGTTATACAAAATTTAACAGAGTTGCACCATAACAACTCAATTGTTGCTACAATATATGGCTTTGAAAACTGAACACAACACAAACTGTGCAAGAACAGATATATGTATTGCTATTTTTTAACAAATATCTGTTGTTATTATTCAACAAATATTTAAAGCACCACTGATTTTCAGCACAAGTTGCAATCTCTGTACAAGTACTATAGAACATATAGAGCTGTGTTATTATGAACCAACTGCAGCTTTAATTACAACTTCAATTTATGATCAAACATTCAATACAAATATACTATGAAATAATTGCTGTAGAACCAACTGCAGCTATAATTACAATTCAATATACGGTCAAATTTCAATACAAATATACTGTGTAATAATTGCTGTAGGGCCACTACATTGGTGCTATTATGTAACAAAACCTATGTGTTAGCACAAATCATACAATTGACATATGTGTTAGATACGATCTAGTATGTTCTATATTAAACACTATCTAAAATTATATATATTCTTTAAAGCTGATATACAACCCTCTGAAGTTTAGTCACCACATATACTTATATGTACAATCTTAGGCCTAGATTTGGAGTTTGGCGGTAGCCGTGAAAACCAGCGTTAGAGGCTCCTAACGCTGGTTTTAGGCTACCGCCGGTATTTGGAGTCAGTCAAAAAAGGGTCTAACGCTCACTTTTCAGCCGCGACTTTTCCATTTGCGTATCCTATCTTTTCAATGGGATCTTTCTAACTCCAGTATTTAGAGTCGTGTCTGAAGTGAGTGTTAGAAATCAAGTTCAATCCGATTGGCTGATCCGATCAGCCAATCAGATTGAGCTCGCATTCTATTGGCTGATCGGAACAGCCAATAGAATGCGAGCTCAATCTGATTGGCTGATTGAATCAGCCAATCGGATTGAACTTGATTCTGATTGGCTGATTCCATCAGCCAATCAGAATATTCCTACCTTAATTCCGATTGGCTGATAGAATCCTATCAGCCAATCGGAATTCGAGGGACGCCATCTTGGATGACGTCATTTAAAGGAACCGTCATTCGGCTAGTAGGCGTCGGGAGAAGAGGATGTTCCGCGTCGGATGGAAGATGATGGCTCCCGAAGAAAGAAGATTGAAGATGCCGTTGATAGAAGACTTCATCCGGATCATGGACCTCTTCAGCTCCCGCTTGGATGAAGACTTCAGCCGGATCATGGACCTCTTCAGCTTCCGCTTGGATGATGACTTCAGCCGGATCATGGACCTCTTCAGCCCCCCGCTTGGGCTTGGATCAGGACATCGGAGGAGCTCTTCTGGATCGATCGGTGAACCTGGTATGGTGAAGATAAGGTAGGAAGATCTTCAGGGGCTTAGTTTTAGGTTTATTTAAGGGGGGTTAGGGTTAGATTAGGGGTATGTGGGTGGTGGGTTGTAATGTTGGGGTGGGGGGTATTGTATGTTTTTTTTTACAGGCAAAAGAGCTGAACTTCTTGGGGCATGCCCCGCAAAGGGCCCTGTTCAGGGCTGGTAAGGTAAAAGAGCTTTGAACTTTAGTAATTTAGAATAGGGTAGGGCATTTTTTATTTTGGGGGGCTTTGTTATTTTATTAGGGGGCTTAGAGTAGGTGTAATTAGTTTTAAATTGTTGTAATATTTTTCTTATGTTTGTAAATATTTTTTTTATTTTTTGTAACTTAGTTCTTTTTTATTTTTTGTACTTTAGTTAGTTTATTTCATTGCATTTATTTGTAGGAATTGTATTTAATTTATTTATTGATAGTGTAGTGTTAGGTTTAATTGTAGATAATTATAGGTATTTTATTTAATTTATTTATTGATAGTGTAGTGTTAGGTTTAATTGTAACTTAGGTTAGGATTTATTTTACAGGTAAATTTGTAATTATTTTAACTATTTTAGCTATTAAATAGTTCTTAACTATTTAATAGCTATTGTACCTGGTTAAAATAAATACAAAGTTACCTGTAAAATAAATATTAATCCTAAAATAGCTATAATATAATTATAATTTATATTGTAGCTATATTAGGATTTATTTTACAGGTAAGTATTTAGCTTTAAATAGGAATAATTTATTTAAGAAGAGTTAATTAATTTCGTTAGATTAAAATTATATTTAACTTAGGGGGGTGTTAGTGTTAGGGTTAGACTTAGCTTTAGGGGTTAATACATTTATTAGAATAGCGGTGAGCTCCAGTCGGCAGATTAGGGGTTAATAATTGAAGTTAGGTGTCGGCGATGTTAGGGAGGGCAGATTAGGGGTTAATACTATTTATTATAGGGTTAGTGAGGCGGATTAGGGGTTAATAACTTTATTATAATAGCGGTGCGGTCCGCTCGGCAGATTAGGGGTTAATAAGTGTAGGCAGGTGGAGGCGACGTTGTGGGGGGCAGATTAGGGGTTAATAAATATAATATAGGGGTCGGCGGTGTTAGGGGCAGCAGATTAGGGGTACATAGGGATAATGTAAGTAGCGGCGGTTTACGGAGCGGCAGATTAGGGGTTAAAAATAATATACAGGGGTCAGCGATAGCGGGGGCGGCAGAATAGGGGTTAATAAGTGTAAGGTTAGGGGTGTTTAGACTCGGGGTACATGTTAGAGTGTTAGGTGCAGACGTAGGAAGTGTTTCCCCATAGGAAACAATGGGGCTGCGTTAGGAGCTGAACGCGGCTTTTTTGCAGGTGTTAGGTTTTTTTTCAGCTCAAACTGCCCCTTTGTTTTCTATGGGGGAATCGTGCACGAGCACGTTTTTGAGGCTGGCTGCGTCCATAAGCAACTCTGGTATCGAGAGTTGAAGTTGCGTTAAATATGCTCTACGCTCCTTTTTTGGAGCCTAACGCAGCCATTCTGTGGACTCTCAATACCAGAGTTATTTTAAAGGTGCGGCCAGAAAAAAGCCAGCGTTAGATACGCGGGTCCTTACCGACAAAACTCTAAATCTAGCCGTTACTGTCTTAATAAAGTGTATAATATCCATAAGAATATTATAAATAGGGTGGCCATTACTGATCACCCAATAACAATAAGAGAACTCAAGGTGCTACTCCTTAGATAATAACCAGCCTGTAAAGATATATTTACATAAGCGCTTTAATACTGAGAATACAAAGGCAATAGAAATTGCAGACCACTAACAGATAGTTCAGTTGCTATTCAGTATCTCTGGTCAGGATATTACTTGATTGCAATTTCACCCAGAACCACCAATCTACTTACATATACATAAATTAATATATGTATCTCAACTATATGAGTCAACACATATTGTGAGTGTTTTTAATGTGTTTGTTTCTCATGCTTTTAGTAGCAATCTTAGAAATAAAAGTTATATTTTAATTATCTCCTTTTCCTCTCCCCTGTTATAGTGTCATGAATAACTGTTACAATTTTCATAAAAAACCTATTGCTATATATCTACAAATAGCTCTAGAGTGCTATATGTGTATTCCTTTTAATGTGGGGTTTCTTTAACCTACGATAATTTTGTCTGACGGTGAACGTACCTGTTAAATGTTTGATAAATTTGGAAAAGGTTCAAATAGAGTCGAATCTGTAATGACGCAAGCATTGATCTAAGTCGGATTGAGATCGCGGCATCATATATTATGTCACATATTTCAACATTAGCTGATCTTGATGCTTTGATAACTATGGCAGATTAATCTCGCAACAAATACAACGCGGAATTCAAGCGTATTTTCCGTTGACGCTTTGATAATTAGACCCCAAGGTAGTGTCTAAGAGTAGGCCGTCTACTTTCAGATGCTCCCAGGTTTGTACTGCACTTTTAATCTTTTAAATAAAATGATGTTTCATTGTTAGCACACCGTGTAGGGCGATTTTGTGCCTTTCTGATAACGTACTACTGAAAACTAGCTGGTAAGTGGTGGCTGCCCATATATTTATCTTGTTATTGGCTCACCTACGTGTTCAGCCGGTTTCCAGTACTGCATTGCTGCTCTTGAAACTACCTATGTATGATGATAGAAGTAAACTGGAAAATAGTTTACTATTGTTTGTGCTGTCTGAATCAAGAGAGAAATTTTTTTAGGTTCATGTAGTTGTAAGGGGCCAATTGTTTTGGTTTTTGAAACCAATGCAAAGAATACACTTTTAGTTAGTGTTGTTTTTTTTTATTATTTTATTCTCCCAAATCTAAATGCACGTCTATTCTGCAACAATATTCCTTTACAACTTCATTATTAACAAAGTGACATTTAACATTTCCCAGTTCCCTATGGGCTGATTTTCTAAAGCTCTCCGGCAAGTTGTTAAGAAGACTCATCAATACTGTAAGGATCCTCAAAAAATGTTTACAAATGCAATTTTTAGCTTTTCGAGCTGTTTATTTCACTAAGGGAAGTTCTGGGTGTGAAGAGTGTATAGGTTTTTGCCTTATTTCTCTCCATGCTGGCATTTTTATTGAAACACTGACTTCAAATTAAGCTGATTACAGACATCTGTCATTAAAGGGACACTCAAGTCAAAATAAACTTTAATGATTTAGAAAGAGCATGCAGTTTTAAGACACTTTCCAATTTACTCCCATTATCAAATTTGGCACAGTCTTTTTATATTCATACTTTCTATTGAACAAGATCCTACTGAGCATGTGCACAATCTCACAGGGTATTCTTATACCAGTAAGTGATTGGCTGATGTCTGTCACATGATACAGGAGGCTGGAAAATGCGAGAAAATCTACTGCTTAGTTAAAATTCAGAGTAGGTGTTATTGCATTGTCTTTTTATTATCTACTTGTTAATTATGTCATTTTACTGCATTAAGTGGTCCTTTCAGTGGCTAGGGCTAAACTGTATTGCAAATGATACATTATTAGACAAAAAAATCCTAATCATTTTCTACAACAATTTTAATGGTCTGTCATAAGTGATTAGTGGCTTCTATATAAACTGGCCTTTATTGGCCAACAGTATTTATTAGCCATACATCAGTATAGTAATAAAGAGTAAGGACACTACAATAAACAGAATGCTTTTTTAATTAAACCTGGGTTTGCTATAAAGCATACACTATATTTCATTTTATATTCTACTATTAAAATAAATCACCTTCCTACCCAGTTCCACAAGATGTATTAGGCAAAATCACACACAAGAGCAAAAATGTATTTGCATACAAATTCTTTTCATTTCTTGGTCATTTGTATGTAGCTGCAATTAACCATCTTGCTGTGTTTAGGTTTGTTGGACCTGGACCTTGCTAAATTAGGTAGTAATGTACCATTTCACCTATTGTTGTATGCCCTGAATTCACTAACCACATGTACCTAAACAATGCATGTTAAAAAAAATCAAGAAAATAATAAGCACTAATCATATAAACTTTCTTTTACAATATAATACATTCCCTACCAGGTATTATGTGAGGTAACAATGAGTAAATGTCCATATGAAAAAAAAAACAGTTAACTTTATTGTTCTCACAATTTATTTCTAATCATGGTTACTCATTCCCTCTCAGCAAGTTAAGCTGTTGTATGTCCCACTTTGATTATTTATAAAGAAATCAAAGCGTTCCTATTACATTTGTATTTTTTTTTTCTAAGCAGAGAACCAGTAGAGCTAAGCCATTCATCATTCCAAATAGATCAATACATAATTATCAGCTCAGCTTGCCTTATATGAATAGCACATGAAAGACCATGGCAAAAACAGATGAAACAAGCAACAGCTGAAGACAGGTTTGCTCAGTCCAGGTTTCAGGTCAGCGATATAGTTTATTTATATGGAAAGTGTTAATCAAGAAGAAGTGTTAAACTGGTTTATGGCAATTCACTGCTTACATCTTATAGCTCATCCATCTAATTAATTTTACCTTATACTTATTAGCATTTTAATAACAATTGTTATATATTTTATTTTTTACACTGCTCCACGCATGGATGATTAGAAGCACAATGAAAATGTATTGGTTCAAATTAAACATTAAGGGGCTGATTGATCAATTGTCGGGCGGACATGACCATGTCTGACCGATATCCATAAATGCAGACAGCATACACTGTCAGCATTTATCATTGCACAAGCATTTCTGGTGAACTGCATGTGCAATGCCGCCCCCTGCACATTCGTGGTCAATCAGCCACTAGCAGGGGGTGTTAATCATCCGATCGCAACTGATTAGGATGATTTCTATGCGCCACCTCATATGACCGCTGCTTCTTAACTTTTGTTTCCGGTGAGCCTGAAGGTTCACGTGGAAACTGCTACATTCGCAGCATGATAAATCTGCCCCTTAGAGTTAGATTACAAGTGGAGCGCTAAATTATTGAGTGCCTGCAAATGGGCAAATATGTGTTTTTGCGTGAGCGCTTTGATTAACCAGCCATTACAAGTGGTTGGTTATTGCTACCATTGACTCGCTGTAGCAATTAGAGCACAGAAAATAAACCAGAGATCTAATCTCTGGTTAATTTTTTAAAGTTCCCCAAATGTCCTCAAAATAGAGGGCATTATGGTTTTTTATTTAAAAAATGTAGCATTTTTTAAAATAAAAAACAACTACACTATAGGCAGTTTTTGGGGTCTAAAGTTGGTGAGAGTGGGGTGTTAGAAAAAAACGGCACTGAAAAGTGCCTTTACATTGCGGTCTATGTGAACTGTATGTTCCCATTAAATATATTTGTATATGCTTAAATAAATATATATTTATTAGTGATGTCGCAAATAGTTCGCCGGCGAATAGTTCCTGACGAACATAGCATGTTCGCGTTCGCCGCGGCAGGGCGAACATATGCGATGTTTGATCCGCCCCCTATTCTTCATCATTGAGTAAACTTTGACCCTTTACCTCACAGTCAGCAGACACATTACAGCCAATCAGTGGCAGACAATCCCTCCCAGACTCTCCCACCTCCTGCACAGCATCCATTTTAGATTCATTTGGAAGCTGCATTCTTAGTTAGAGGAGGGACAGTGTAGCTGCTGCTGATTTAATAGGGAAATTGATAGCTAGGCTAGTGTATTCAGTGTCCACTACAGTCCTGAAGGACTCATCTGATCTCTGCTGTAAGGACAGCACCCCAAAAAGCCCTTTTTAGGGCTAGAACAACAGTCTGCTTTTTTTTTTTTCCTGTGTAATCTTATTGCAGTTGCCTGCCTGCCAGAGTGTGTGTCAGGCTCACAGCGTATACTGTGCCCACTTGCCCAGTGCCACCACTCATATCTGGTGTAACAGTAGTGTAGATTTAAAAAAAAACAACACTTTTTTGACTGTGAAATAATAGCAGACAGCTGCTAGTACCCAAGGTGGCCGCCAATAAGGCAGATGGGGAGGGTTAGAGAGCTGTTTTGGGGGGGATCAGGGAGGTTGGGGGCTAAGGGGGGATGCTACATCACAGCATATGTAAATATGCTAAAAAAATAAAAAATAAATAAAAAACCTTTAATTTTAGTACTGCAAGACTTTCTGCCAGTACTTAAGATGGCGGGGACAATTGTGGGGTGGGGGAGGGAAGGGAGCTGTTTGGGAGGGATCAGGGGGTCTGATGTGTCAGGTGGGAGGCTGATCTCTACACTAAAGCTAAAATTAACCCTGCAAGCTCCCTACAAACTACCTAATTAACCCCTTCACTGCTAGCCATAATACACGTGTGATGCGCAGCAGCATTTAGCGGCCTTCTAATTACCAGAAAGCAACGCCAAAGTCATATATGTCTGCTATTTCTGAAGAAAGGGGATCCCAGAGAAGCATTTACAACCATTTATGCCATAATTGCATAAGTTGTTTGTAAATAATTTCTGTGAGAAACCTAAAGTTTGGGAAAAAGTGAACAATTTTTTTTTTATTTGATCGCATTTGGCGGTGAAATGGTGGCATGAAATATACCAAAATGGGCCTAGATCAATACTTTTGGGTTGTCTACTATACTACACTTAAGCTAACATTAACTCTACAAGCTCCCTACATGCTCCCTAATTAACCCCTTCACTGCTGGGCATAAAACATGTGTGGTGCGCAGTGGCATTTAGCAGCCTTCTAATTACCAAAAAGCAACGCCAAAGCCATATAAGTCTGCTATTTCTGAACAAAGGGGATCCCAGAGAAGCATTTACAACCATTTATGCCATAATTGCATAAGTTGTTTGTAAATAATTTCTGTGAGAAACCTAAAGTTTGTGAAAAAGTGAACATTTTTTTTTTATTTGATCGCATTTGGCGGTGAAATGGTGGCATGAAATATACCAAAATGGGCCTAGATCAATACTTTGGGATGTCTTCTAAAAAAATATATATACATGTCAAGGGATATTCAGGTATTCCTGACAGATATCAGGGTTCCAATGTAACTAGCGCTCATTTTGAAAAAAAGTGGTGTTGAAATAGCAAAGTGATTCTTGTATTTATTTCCCTATAACTTGCAAAAAAAGCAAAGAACATGTTAACATTGGGTATTTCTAAACTCAGGACAAAATTTAGAAACTATTTAGCATGGTTGTTTTTTGGTGGTTGTAGATGTGTAACAGATTTTGGGGGTCAAAGTTAGAAAAAGTGTGTTTTTTTCCATTTTTTCCTCATATTTTATAATATTTTTAATAATAAATTATAAGATATGATAAAAATAATGTTATCTTTAGAAAGTACATTTAGTGGCGAGAAAAACGGTATATAATATGTGTGGGTAGAGTAAATGAGTAAGAGGAAAATTACAGCTAAACACAAACACTGCAGAAATGTAAAAATAGCCCTGGTCCTTAAGGGAAAGAAATTGAAAAATGGCCTTGGTCCTTAAGGGGTTAAAAAAACCTAGAAATTTGACTGTGAAATAATAGCAGTCAGTGGAGGAGGGCGGGATCGTGGGCGGGGATGTCCGGGGGTGCTCACGGACGCGCACGCGTGCACGGGAGGACGGGGGCGGGCGCGTGCACGGGGAGGGAGCGGGTAGGAACCGCAGCCGCTAAACTACAGAAAAAGTTGGTATAAAATTTAAAAAAAAAAGGAATATAAAAAAAAAAAAAAAGATCAGGCAGGTGGTGGGGGTTGTTCTGTGGGGGGGGAAGCTACACTACAGAAAAAAAAAAAAAAACCCAGAAAAAAACTACTTTTTTTTGCAAACTGGGTACTGGCAGACAGCTGCCAGTACCCAAGATGGCCCCCAATAAGGCTGAGAGGGAGGCTTAGAGAGCTGTTTTGGGGGGGATCAGGGAGGTTGGGGGCTAAGATGCTACACCACAGCATATGTAAATATGCTAAAAAAAATTGAAAACCTTTTATTTTAGTACTGGCAGACTTATTGCCAGTACTTAAGATGGCGGGGACAATTGTGGGGTGGGGGAGGGATGGGAGCTGTTTGGGAGGGATCAGGGGGTCTGATGTGTCAGGTGGGAGGCTGATCTCTACACTAAAGCTAAAATTAACCCTGCAAGCTCCCTACAAACTACCTAATTAACCCCTTCACTGCTAGCCATAATACACGTGTGATGCGCAGCAGCATTTAGCGGCCTTCTAATTACCAGAAAGCAACGCCAAAGTCATATATGTCTGCTATTTCTGAAGAAAGGGGATCCCAGAAGCATTTACAACCATTTATGCCATAATTGCATAAGTTGTTTGTAAATAATTTCTGTGAGAAACCTAAAGTTTGTGAAAAAGTGAACAATTTTTTTTTATTGATCGCATTTGGCAGTGAAATGGTGGCATGAAATATACCAAAATGGGCCTAGATCAATACTTTGGGATGTCTTCTAAAAAAAATATATACATGTCAAGGGATATTCAGGTATTCCTGACAGATATCAGGGTTCCAATGTAACAAGCGCTCATTTTGAAAAAAAGTGGTTTTAAAATAGCAAAGTGCTTCTTGTATTTATTTCCCTATAACTTGCAAAAAAAGAACATGTTAACATTGGTTATTTCTAAACTCAGGACAAAATTTAGAAACTATTTAGCATGGTTGTTTTTTGGTGGTTGTAGATGTGTAACAGATTTTTCAGGGCCTGCCAGGGCACAGTGTCACACCAGTGCAACTCATATCTGGTGTAACAGTAGTGTACATTAAAAAAAAAAAAAAAAATTTCACTGTAATAGATTGAATAGCAGTTAGTTGTCTGCAAGCGTGTGTGTCAGGCCTTCAGCGTCTACTCTGCCAACTTCTGCCAGTGCACAGTGCCACTCATATCTGTTGTCACAGTAGCTTGCACGCATAGTACCACTAATGGAAACAAATGACAGGCAGAGGCAGGCCACCCCGCAGGGGCCGTCGTGGTCGTGGTGCTGTGATTCCCTTTGGCCCTAGAATAATGCCCAGTGTTCAGAGGCCACGTACCCTGAACTCGAAAAGTTCTGAGGACATAGTTGACTGGCTAACACAGGGCACCCAATCTTCTACAGCTTCCGCTAGGAACCTTGACGCACCATCCTTCTCCAGCTTAGCTTCGGGCACCTCTCAAGTTACCACTCTCCCGCCTGCCGCCACCACCAACACTAGCACCACAGCCGCTTCACTTGATCTGTCAGAGGAGTTATTTACACATCAGTTGGAAGAAATGAGTGATAGTGATGCGCAACCATTATTGCCAGAGGATGTAGATAACAGGGATATGTCTCAGTCAGGCAGCATTACACACATGGACGTACGGTGTGATAATGATGATGTTGTACACGCTGCGGGAGTTTGGTCTGTCACTGTGAAGCGGGCGTAACCCTTACACTACCTGATCGATACAACATCATACCTGATGTTTTAAAGCACGTTATTCCAAACAATTTAGGAATGTTAGGTAATTTATGCCCTTTATGGATTAAAACCAGACTCTGCATAAACTATGTAATATTTCATGGGAGTTTTGCCATGGATCCCCCTCCGGCACGTCACAGTCCAGGTGTTAGTCCCCTTGAAACAACTTTCCCATCGACGTTCGCGAACCCAAATTTTTAGGTTCGCGACATCACTAATATTTATGTGTTAATATATGTATATACACATATTAACACATAATTATATATGTAAACAATCATATACATATATATTTATAATTGCTGCCTAGGCTGCGCTACTTACCCCTTTCACTGCGTTAAGTTCTGATGCCATCTCTGGCGGCATCAGAACGTGGCTCCCATTGGAGCATATGGAAGTGGGCAAATGCTTTCATGCAATGTGAACATAAACTTGCGTTCGCATTGTTTAGCTTGTAATACCAGGGCACATTAGCATGCACTGGTATTACACAGTGGAGCGCAAATATTGCTTTCTTGAAAGTTATATTTAGTGCACCACTTGTAATCTGGCCCTAAAAGTAGTAAAACAAAATCATAGTATTTGCACAGACATGGAAGTATAATTTATTAAAGCAGAAAGGCTTCTTTAATTTTTTTCTCTGATTTTTTTTTAAATTGTTTTTCTTTGTGATAAATATTTTAATTTGAATGTATTTCATGCTACAATGTCCTTAATTTGATTCCCATTTTAAAAAAAAAATAATAGAAAAAAAAATGTTTAGAATTTCAGAAGTGTGCAATTAGCAGCCTTCTAAATACAAAAAAGCAATAGCAAAGCAGTTCATTCATGTTTACGATTTCTGAACAAAGAGGAGAAACTTTTACAACCATGACTGCACAAGTGATATGTAAGAAATTTCAGTGAGAAATTCAAAGTTTGTAAAAATACAGATTTTTTTTGTTATTGGTGGCAAAATCGTGACATGCAATATACCAAAATAACTAAAATGGGTGTAGATCAGTACCTTGCATTGTCTATATAAATTGATAAGTAAATGTAAAAAAGGTTCTATTTCTGTTTTATTTATATTACCTAAATTTGCTTAATTCTCTTGTTTCTTCTTTTGTTGAAGTAGCATAAATGCACTACTAGGAGTTAGCAGTACCATTCAAGTAAGCTAAAGGCAAGAGGCATATGTGAGTAGCCACCAATTAGCAGCTAGATCCAAGTAGTGGTTTGCTGCTCCTTCAACAAAGGTTAACAAAGAGATGAAACAAATGTTATAATGGTCATAAAATGGAAACCTGTTTAAAATTCATGAGAGTCATGAAATAGAAATGTTGGGTTCCATGTTCCTTTATCTGTACTTTTTTCTGTTGATAGATTCTCCTTAACTGCAGAATGTGACAGATCAAGAATAGAAGCAATAACTTCTACAAGACCAATGTAAGATGGTTTTGAGTCAGCCATTTGAGATATGGGTCTCCATTTATTAGGCAGTGGATGCTGCTTTGGAGCCCCATCATAAGACCACTGCTTCTTAACTTGTCAGCCATCTTTTAGGTGGCAGATTGAAATCATCCCGATCTGATTGGGATGACTGACAGTCCCTGCTAGTGGCCGATTGGCCACCAGTGAGCAGGGGGTGGCATTGCGCAAGCATTTCACTTTAAATGCTTGTGCAATGTTAAATGCCGACAGCGTATGCTTTCGGCATTTTGCAAGGTCGAGCGGACATGATTCTCTACAGTGAATCATGTCAGCTCGACTATTAATAAATCTATTAAATGATGTGCAAAGGTAACTATCACCATTCTCTGGACTGAAAAAAAGATTTAAAAAAATATTTAAAACAGTTTTGACAACCTAAAGTTTATATTCTACGTAGCCCATTATTGATGGCAATACATCCAAACAATATCAACATCTCTACCACTTACGTAGGTATAGATATCTATTTTACATTAACATTATCACATACATAAGAAATATATATTTAAGTAAAAAAATTACATTGTTTTCTATCTTAAGAACATAGGAATGTAAAATATGTGTAACATGAATCACATTTTGTGATTTCAGTCTAACGCGGTGTCAGGTTAGCATACATGAAGAATTGCTAACTTCAATGCGCACTATTGAAATATTAAATATAGAATATTTAAAAAATTTAAAAAATGATTCAAAATTATAATACATACTGTAAAAAAATTAAAATAATTTATAGAATATATATTTTTTATTTATAATCGCCTAGATTACGAGTCTTGCGTTAGCCTTAAAAAGCAGCGTTGAGAGGTCCCAACGCTGCTTTTTAACGCCCGCTGGTATTACGAGTCTGGCAGGTACAGGTGTACCGCTCACTTTTTTTCCGCGACTCGAGCATACCGAGAATCCCCTTGCCTCAATTGCGTATCTTATCTTTTTAATGGGATTTTCCTAAAGCCGGTATTACGAGTCTTGGAAAAAGTGAGCGGTACAGCCTCTCCTGTCAAGACTCCTATCACATTTAAAAGTCAGTAGTTAAGAGTTTTATGGGCTAACGCCGTAACATAAAACTCTTGACTAAAGTGCTAAAAAGTACACTAACACCCATAAACTACCTATTAACCCCTAAAAAGAGGCCCCCCGCACATCACAAACACTTAAATAAATGTTTTAAGCCCTAATCTGCTGACCGGACATCACCGCTACTGTAATAAATATATTAGTCCCTAAACCGCCGCCCTCCCGCCTCGCAAACACTAGTTACATTTTATTAACCCCTAATCTGCCATCCCTAACATCGCCGACACCTACCTACATTTATTAACCTCTAATCTGCCGCCCACAACGTCACCACCACTATATTAAATGTATTAACCCCCGAAATCTAAGTCTAACCCTAAACCTAACCCCCCCCTAACTTAAATATAATTTAAATAAATCGAAATAAAATAACAACAATTAACTAAATTAGTCCTATTTAAAACTAAATACTTACCTATAAAATAAACCCTTAAAAGGTTTTATTAAGGGGGGATTTGGTGGGTTTTAGAGTAGGGTTGGGTGTGTGGGTGGTGGGTTGTAATGTTGGGGGGGGTATTGTAATTTTTTTACAGGTAATAGAGCTGATTACTTTGGGGCAATTCCCAGCAAAAGGCCCTTTTAATGGTTATTTGTAATTTAGTATAGGGTAGGGCTTTTTTTATTTTGGGGGGCTTTTTTAATTTTATTAGGGGGATTAGAGTAGGTGTAATTAGTTTAAATTTCTTGTAATTATTTTATAATTTTTTTTAATTTAGTGGGGGGTTTTTTGTACTTTATTTTATTTAATTATAATTAGTTTAATTTAGGTAATTAATTTATTTATAGTGTAGTGTTAGGTGTAATTGTAACTTAGGTTAGGGTTTATTTTACAGGTAAATTTGTACTTATTTTAGCTAGGTAGTTATTAAATAGTTAATAACTATTTAATAACTATTCTACCTAGTTAAAATAAATACAAACTTGCCTGTAAAATAAAAAAAAATCCTAAAATAGCTACAATGTAATTATTAGTTATATTGTAGCTAGCTTAGGGTTTAATTTATAGGTAAGTATTTACTTTTAAATAGGACTAATTTAGGTAATGATAGGAATTTTATTTCAATTTATTTAAATTATATTTAAGTTAAGGGGGGTTAGGTTTAGGGTTCGACTTAGATTTAGGGGTTAATAACTTTATTATATTGGCGGCGACATTGGGGGCGGAAGATTAGAGGTTAATAAATTTAGGTAGGTTGTGGCGACATAGGGGGCAGCAGATTAGGGGTTAATAAATAAAATGTAGGTGTCGGCAATGTTGGGGGCAGCAGATTAGGGGTTCATAAGTATAATGTAGGTGGCGGCGGTGTCAGGAGCGGCAGATTAGGGGTTAATAATATAATGCAGGTTGCGGCGATGTCGGGGGCGGCAGATTAGGGGTTAATAAGTGTAATATTAGGGGTGTTTAGACTCGGGGTTCATGCTAGGGTGTTAGGTGCAGACATAACTTTTATTTCCCCATAGGAATCAATGGGGCTGCGTTAGGAGCTGAACGCTGCTTTTTTCCAGGTGTTAGGTTTTTTTCAGCCGAAACTGCCCCATTGATTCCTATGGGGAAATCGTGAACGAGCCCGTTTAGCCAGCTCACCGCTACTGTAAGCAGCGCTGGTATTGAGGTGAGATGTGGAGCTAAATTCTGCTCTATGCTCACTTTTTTGCGGATAACGCCGGGTTTAAAAAAACCTGTAATACCAGCGTTGTTTGTTGGTGAGCGGTGAGCATAAACTAAGCATTAGCACCGCACCCCTGTTACCGCAAAACTCGTAATCTAGCCGAATTATTTTTAATAACTATTATTAATATTTTAAAATATTTTATATTTAATATTTCAATATTCGCTGTCGGCATTTATCATTGCTCCAGCAGTTCTTGTGAACTGCTGGTGCAATGCCACCCCCTGCAGATTTGCGGCCACTTACAGGGGGTGTCAATCAACCCGATCGTATTCGATCGGGTTGATTTTTGTCCGCCGCCTCAGAGCAGGTGGACAAATTATGGAGCAGCGGTCTTTAGAGCTTGATAAATATGCCCCCAAAAATGTTATTGTTTAAAAAGATAGGTAATCCTTTTTTTACCATTCCCCAGTTTTGCATGACCAACACTGTTATAATAATATACATTTTACCTCTTCAATAACCTTTTATTAAAGCTTCTGCTGACTGCCTCCTTATCTCAGATCTTTTGACAGACTTGCATTTTCGGGCAATTATTGCCTCTTAAGTAACTCCACAGGCGTGAGCACAATTTTATCCATATGGCACACATAAACTAACACCCTCTAGCTTTGAAAAACTGTCAAATGCATTCAGATAAGAGGCTTAGAAATTAGTACATGAGCCTACCTAGGTTTCAACTAAGGATACTAAGAGAAGAAAGCAAATTTGGTGATAAAAGTAAATTGGAAAGTTGTTTAAAATCACATGCCCCATCTGAATCATGAAAGTTTAATTTGGACTTTAAGGTCCCTTTAAAGTATGTTTTTAATGCACTGACTTCACATTCAATAAAATCCTACTTCTCTGTTGCCTACTCATTAGCTGCATTGTTTCAGTATTTGTGGCATGTATTTAATTCATCTTGCATAATCCATGTGCCTTTAACCCCCAAGAAACCTCTGTACACATCTCATAAATTCAGCATAATAGAAAAAATAAACAGCTTATTTAGCATCAGTAAATAGTTTCCTGTTAAATTGTCTTGGAATTGATGAGAAAATTGCTTTTTTTAATTAGATTTAGCCATTTTAATGGCTATTTTCTTATAGAGCCTCTGTGCATAATGATATTTGATCAGCATATTCTGTGAACTTCACCTGAGATGAGATAGCATAGACATAATATCTGGGGTGTAGCAGAACTACAAGAATTTTTAACACCACTAGTGCTACGGCACTTAATAGAATCTGTTAGTGGAACTAAGGGTAGGAATTTCTTTAATTTTATAAAAAGGTGCAATCTTTTTAGTTAGATTTAATAGATGTGTTAAATATAAAACCAAACATTAAACATAGGTACTAGATGTAATTTGAAGTAATCAATTGAAATCATATTTAAAGACATGCATGCAGAGAAAAAAAAGTAATAAGTAGATCTATCTGTTTAGTCACTGCTTCCTTTTTTAGAAGATCTGCCACACTGTAAGGTAATTATAGAATTACATTGTTTGACTGCTGCAACCAGTGATTCAGGAGATATAAAGCAGACCGAGAGCTGTAGCAGGAACTGATGAGCACATGCAGGAGTGTGTTTGCCAAAAAAAGCCAAGGTCAGGAGTCAAGGAAATCTATAGCAACCAAATGTCTAAGTAGAAGAAGGAACAGGCAAGGGGATGGCCCATCAAACAGTTCTAAATGGTCAGAAGCCAGATAGCAGTTTGATATAAGCAACCAACAATCGGGTAAGTAGGTAACTGGGTCCTGGTAACAGGCCAGGGTCAAACTGTTATGAGCAAAACAAGAGCAAAAATGCTAGGCACTTCATAAAAATGAACCAAGAGCAAACAAACATATTCACAATCCTTGTAAAGCTACCTGTGGGACTTATGGCTTTAAATCTGCTTCAGGGACAGTTTCGCTATCAGTAAAATAAATAGTGCTATCTTTAGCTCAGGTAACTACACTCAGAGATAAACTCCATCATCTCCTCTTCTGACGTGTAGAAACAAGTAGTGCTATCAGTAATATAAAAAGTGTTTTCTTTATTATAGGTTACACAGAGAGGGCTAATGTAAATGTCAGCATAAGGATCTACTTTGCACAAATTAGCACACTTCACTTCAGTACTTGCGCAACACCCAGAGTTAAACTCCATCTCCTCTTTTGACGTGTAGAAATAAACAATGCACCTCAAGGGTATAGGTCCTTTCTTCTTAGAATGGGTTGAACCACACATTGGTAAGACTCTCAAGGCATAAAATAGCCCCTCCTTAAATGTGACCTTAGGATGCGACCAGAACCAGATCAGGCAGGATGCCTAAGATGAAAAAGATGTAACAGACAAAGAGCATGTACATTGGCAACAGATTCCCAAGTGAATTCTTCCATACCATAACCTTTCAATGTAAACAGATTTTGTAGACTCACCCTGCAGATATGAGAATCAAAAATCTTTTCAACCTCAAATTCATCAAACCCCTCCACAGACACAGGTGGTGGGAAGAGGAGGTTAATGTTAAAGGAATGGATTAGGCACACAACGCTTCAACTGGGATGCATGAAAAAAAGTGTAAATCTAATAACTGGAAGGTAGATTAGCTCAATTCATTTAGCAGTTGTTCTACACTGAATACTAAACCCCATCTCACTTTCAACGTGGAGAAACAAAAAGCGCTAACATACTCCTTCATCTTAGCATTGGCTGAACTGCACATAGGTAAGCATCCTGGGTATGATACACACACACCTTGGAATAAAAGCATGAAAAAGTTATCTAAATGCTTCACTGTCCCTTAAGAATGTGTAGCAGACGTTCAACAAATGGTAAACTGCATGTGCAATACTATTAAAAAGGAAAGTCAGTTGACTTTTTTGCAAAGCCATCTTTAACCAATTCGGATGCTATTACAACTGGCTTGCCTTTCGAAAATTAAATACTGGGAGATTTTTCTCCATTGCCTCAATCACAATCTTTCAAATATTGTTTCCAGATATTGAGGTTCTAGTTGTGTCCGATATTGTCCGTGTGTTTATGAGTGATTACAATTTCAACAGGATTTGGCTAAAAAAAAGGCCTCGGGCCTGAACAAGTTTTTGATGGAAACTTCAAGAAAATGTATATTTAGTGGTTATTTTTTTGTTATCTGGATCAAACTAGGAATCAAATAAAAACTGATAAGAACAATAGCAATTTGTCATTTCTAAATATTACATTATTATGAATGTTGTTGTTCTTTAGATTGATCACTTTGAGTTTCTAAGAAAAATATTATTTACATGTTAAAAATTAACCTTTTGAGGCCTATATATCAAATGTCTGTCGGACCTGATCTGACAGTGCGGATCAGGTCCGACAGACATCGCTGAATGCGGAGAGCAATACGCTCTCCGTATTCAGCATTGCGCCAGCAGCTCTTGTGAGCTGCTGGTGCAACATCGCCCACCGCAGACTCAGGGCCAATCGGCCGCCAGCAGGGGGGTGTCAATCAACCCGATAGTACTCGATCGGGTTAAATTGTGGTGATCTCTGTCCGCCTGCTCAGAGCAAGCAGACAGGGTTATGGAGCAGCGGTCTTTAGACCACTGCTTCATAACTGCTGTTTCTGGCGAGTCTGAAGACTTGCCGGAAACACAGGCCCACAAGCTCCGTTCGGAGCTTGATAAATGGGCCTCTTTGTATTCTGAAACCGTAGTGATATGTGGCAATTAATAATAAAGCAATTCCAACAGTGGCATGAAGGGTATTGTGGGCATGTGTGTCAGATGGCTAATTTGTAATCATAATACTGTGAAAGGGGGGTTTCATAGTTTGTTTTGTTTTTATAATAATTTATTGAATTTCAAACATTTGTTCATTTTTACAAGATTTTGATTTGAAATCAAGAGGAATAGTGCTGGAAATTAATATCTCATAAAAGTGGCCACAGCATTCAGTTTCTTCTATAATGGGAATATACCCACTCACATACTATAAATTGCGAAATTGTGATTCTATGGGCTTTGCACCATTGAAAGAATGAGCCATTAAAATCTCACAACCATTTTACAGTCTCTGTGTAATTTTGCATAGGAACGACATTGCAAATTTTTTTATAATTATTTAAAAAAAAATTAAAACACTTAAAAAAACACACAACCCAGTCTTTAAACAAATTTCCTGCAATATGTGATAGTATTAGTTTCACAACTTCTATTTCTGTCACCAGATTGTGAAATGAGATAGCACATGACTTTTGGTCTTCTATTTTTAAAAAAAACCAGCACAAAACATCTCTAATGTCACCAAACAAGACAAAATGGCAAAAAAATTGGTTCTTTACACACTGAAGTAAATTACCAAGACAAATTACATTTTAAAAATTAAAATACTATAAAAAAAATATTACAGATATGGGAAAATTAACTAAATAGCAATATTTTAACAATGTGATTGCTAAGTAAACCAAGAGCAAGAGCAGATACATTTGCTGCAGTGTCAGTTCCACAGCCAGTAATACAAAACATAATTTATGTAAGAACTTACCTGATAAATTCATTTCTTTCATATTAGCAAGAGTCCATGAGCTAGTGACGTATGGGATATACATTCCTACCAGGAGGGGCAAAGTTTCCCAAACCTTAAAATGCCTATAAATACACCCCTCACCACACCCACAATTCAGTTTAACGAATAGCCAAGAAGTGGGGTGATAAGAAAAAAGTGCGAAAGCATAAAAAATAAGGAATTGGAATAATTGTGCTTTATACAAAAAAATCAAAACCACCACAAAAAAGGGCGGGCCTCATGGACTCTTGCTAATATGAAAGAAATGAATTTATCAGGTAAGTTCTTACATAAATTATGTTTTCTTTCATGTAATTAGCAAGAGTCCATGAGCTAGTGACGTATGGGATAATGATTACCCAAGATGTGGATCTTTCCACACAAGAGTCACTAGAGAGGGTGGGATAAAATAAAGACAGCCAATTCCTGCTGAAAATAATCCACACCCAGAATAAAATTTTTAATGAAAAAACATAAGCAGAAGATTCAAACTGAAACCACTGCCTGAAGTACGTTTCTACCAAAAACTGCTTCAGAAGAAGAAAACACATCAAAATGGTAGAATTTAGTAAAAGTATGCAAAGAGGACCAAGTTGCTGTTTTGCAAATCTGATCAACCGAAGCTTCATTCTTAAACGCCCAGGAAGTAGAAACTAACCTAGTAGAATGAGCTGTAATCCTTTGAGGCGGAGTGTTACCCGACTCAACATAGGCATGATGAAATAAAGATTTCAACCAAGATGCCAAAGAAATGGCAGAAGCTTTCTGGTCTTTTCTAGAACCGGAAAAGATGACAAATAGACTAGAAGTCTTTCGGAAAGACTTAATAGCTTCAACATAATATTACAAAGCTCTAACAGCATCCAAAGAATGCAATGATTTCTCCTTAGAATTCATAGGATTAGGACATAATGAAGGAACCACAATTTCTCTACTAATGTTGTTAGAATTCACAACCTTAGGTAAAAAATTCAAAAGAAGTTCGCAGCACCGCCTTATCCTGATGCAAAATCAGAAAAGGAGACTCACAAAAAAGAGTAGATAATTCAGAGACTCTTCTGGCAGAAGAGATGGCCAAAAGAAACAAAACTTTCCAAAAAAGTAATATAATGACCAAAGAATGCATGGGTTCAAAAGGAGGAGCTTGAAGAGCCCCCAGAACCAAATTCAAACTCCAAGGAGGAGAAATTGACTTAATGACAGGTTTTATACGAACCAAAGCTTGTACAAAACAATGAATATCAGGAAGATTAGCAATCCTTCTGTGAAAAAGAACAGAAAGAGCAGAGATTTGTCTTTCAAGAAACTTGCGGACAAACCTTTATCTAAACCATCCTGAAGAAATATAAGTCTTCCAGACTCTATAATATATCTCTCTAGATACAGATTTACGAGCCTGTCACATAGTATCAATCACAGAGTCAGAGAAACCTCTTTGACCAAGAATCAAGCGTTCAAACTCCACACCTTAAAATTAAGGTTTTGAGATCCTGATGGAAAAAAGAACCTTGAGACAGAAAGACTGGTCTTAACGGAAGAGTCCACAGCTGGCAAGAGGCCATCCGGACAAGATCCGCATACCAAAACCTGTGAGGCCATGCTGGAGCTACCAGCAGGACAAACGAGCATTCCTTTAGAATATTGGAGAATACCCTTGGAAGAAGAACTATAGGCGGAAAGATATAGGCAGGATGACACTTGTAAGGAAGAGATAATGCATCCACTGCCTCCGCCCGAGGATCCCTGGATCCGGACAGATACCAGGGAAGTTTCTTGTTTAGATGAGAAGCCATCAGATCTATTTCTGGGAGTTCCCACATTTGAACAATCTGAGGAAATACCTCTCGGTGAAGACCATTCGCCCAGGTGCAACGTTTGGCGACTGAGATAATCCGCTTTCCAATTGTCCATACCTGGGATATGAACCGCAGAGATTAGACAGGAGCTGGATTCCGCCCAAACCAAAATTCGAGATACTTCTTTCATAGCCAGAGGACTGTGAGTCCCTCCTTGATGATTGATGAATGCCACAGTTGTGACATTGTCTATCTGAAAACAAATGAACAACTCTCTCTTCAGAAGAGGCCAAGACTGAAGAGCTCTGAAATTGCACGGAGTTCCAAAATATTGATCGGAAATCTCACCTCCTGAGATTCCCAAACCCCTTGTGCCGTCAGATACCCCCACACAGCTCCCCAACCTGTAAGACTTGCATCTGTTGAGACTATAGTCCAGGTCGGAAGAACAAAGAAGCCCCCTGAACTAAACGATGGTGATCTGTCCACCATGTCAGAGAGTGTCGTATAATCGGTTTAAAGATATTAATTGAGATATCTTTGAGTAATCCCTGCACCATTGGTTCAGCATACAGAGCTGAAGAGGTCGCATGTGAAAACGAGCAAAGGAGATCGCATCTGATGCGGCAGTCCTAAGACCTAAAATTTCCATGCATAAGGCTACCAAAGGGAATGATTGTGACTGAAGGTTTTGACAAGCTGAAATCAATGTTAAACTTCTCTTGTCCGACAAGGACAGAGTCATAGACACTGAATCTATTCTAGAAACCTAAAAAGGTTACCCTTGTCTGAGGAATCAATGAACTGATTGGTAAATTGATCCTCCAACCATGAACTTGAAGAAACAACACAAGTCGATTCGTATGAGATTCTTCGAAAATGAGAAGACTGAGCAAGTACCCAGATATCGTCCAATAAGGAAATACCAAAACCCTGTTCTCTGATTACAGAAAGAAGGGCACCGAGAACCTTTGAAAAAAATTCTTGGAACTGAGGCTAGGCCAAACGGTAGAGCCACAAAACTGGTAATGCTTGTCTAAAAAGAGAATCTCAGACACTAAAAGTGATCTGGATGAATCGGAATATGCAGATACACATCCTGTAAATCTATTGTAGACATATAATGCCCTTGCTAAACAAAAGGCAGGACAGTCCTACAGAAACTGAATGTTGGTATCCTTACATAACGATTCAATATTGATAGATCCGGAACTGGTCTGAAGGAATTGACCTTCTTTGGTACAATGAAGAGATAAAATAAAACCCCAGCCCCTGTTCGAGAACTGGAACTGGCATAATTACTCCAGCCAACTCTAGATCTGAAACACATTTCAGAAATGCTGAGCCTTTGCTGTGTTAACTGGGACACGGGAAAGAAAAAAATCTCTTAGCAGGAGGCCTTAACTGAAGCCAATTCTGTACCTTTCTGAAACAATGTTCTGAAACCAGAAATTGAGAACGGAATTGATCAAAATTTCTTTGAAGAAAACGTAATCTGCCCCATACCAGCTGAGCTGGAATAAGGTCCGCACCTTCATGGGTACTTAGGAGCTGGCTATAGGTTTTCTATAAGGCTTGGATATATACCAAACTGGAAATAGTTTCCAAACTGATACCGCTCCTGAGGATGAAGGATCAGGCTTTTGTTCCTTATTGTGAGGAAAGGAACGAAAATGATTATTAGACCTAAATTTACCTAAGATTTTTTATCCTTTGGTAAAAAAGTTCCCTTCCTTCCAGAAACAGTTGAAATAATAATTTATTACCCTGGAAAGAAAAGGAAAGCAAAGTTGACTTAGAAGACATATCAGCATTCCAAGTTTAATCCATAAAGCTTTTCTAGCTAAAATAGCTAGAGACATATACCTGACATCAACTCTAATGATATCAAAAGATGGTATCACCAATAAAATTATTAGCATGTTATAGAATAATAATAATGCTATAAAATTATGATCTGTTACTTGTTGCGCTAAAGCTTCTAACCAAAAAGTTGAAGCTGCAGCAACATCCGCTAAAAATATAGCAGGTCTAAGAAGATTACCTGAACATAAGTAAGCTTTTCTTAGAAAGGATTCAATTTTCCTATCTAAAGGATCCTTAAATGAATTACTATCTGCCGTAGGAATAGTAGCACATTTAGCAGGAGTAGAGACAGCCCCATAACCTTAGGGATTTTGTCCCAAAAAAACTCTAATCTGTCAGATGGCACAGGATATAATTGCTTAAACGTTTAGAAGGAGTAAAAGAATTACCCAAATTATTCCATTCCCTGGAAATTACTTCAGAAATAGCATCAGGGAGATTAAACACTTCTGGAATAACTACAGGAGATTTAAAAACCTTATTTAAACGTTTAGGTTTAGTATCAAGAGGACCAGAATCCTCTATTTCTAATGCAATTAATACTTCTTTAAATAAAGAACGAATAAATTCCATCTTGAACAAATACAAAGATTTATTAGCATCAACCTCTGAGACAGAAACCTCTGAACCAGAAGAACCATTATCAGTATCAGAATGATGATGTTCATTTAAAAATTCATCTGAAAAAAGAGAAGTTTTAAAAGACTTTTATGTAAACTAGAAGGAGAAATAACAGACATAGCCTTCTTAATGGATTTAAAAAATAAAATCTCTTATGTTTATCAGGAACACTCTGAAAATTAGATGTTGACGGAACAGCAACAGGTAATGTAACAGTACTAAAGGAAATTTTATCTGCATTAATAAGTTTGTCATGACATGCAATACAAACAACAGCTGGAGAAACAGATACCAAAAATTATAGCAGATACACTTAGCTTGGTAGCTCCAGCACTAGACAGCAATTTTCCTGTAGTATCTTCTGACTCAGATGCAACGTGAGACATCTTGCAATATGTAAGAGAAAAAACAACATATAAAGCAAAATTGATCAAATTCCTTAAATGACAGTTTCAGGAATGGGAAAAAAATGCCAAAGAACAAGCTTCTAGCAACCAGAAGCAATGAAAAAATAAGACTTAAATAATGTGGAGACAAAAGCGACGCCCTTATTTTTTAGCGCCAAATAAGACGCCCACATTATTTGGCGCCTAAATGCTTTTGGCGCCAAAAATGACGCCACATCCGGAACGCCGACATTTTTGGCGCAAAATAACGTCAAAAATGACGCAACTTCCGGCAACACGTATGACGCCGGAAACGGAAAATAATTTTTGCGCCAAAAAAGTCCGCGCCAAGAATGACGCAATAAAATGAAGCATTTTCAGCCCCCGCGAGCCTAACAGCCCACAGGAAAAAAATAGTCAAATTTTTGAAGGTAAGAAAAAATGATTAATTCAAATGCATTATCCCAAATATGAAACTGACTGTCTGAAAAATAAGGAAAGTTGAACATTCTGAGTCAAGGCAAATAAATGTTTGAATACATATATTTAGAACTTTATAAACAAAGTGCCCAACCATAGCTTAGAGTGTCACAGAAAATAAGATTTACTTACCCCAGGACACTCATCTACATGTTTGTAGAAAGCCAAACCAGTACTGAAACGAGAATCAGCAGAGGTAATGGTATATATAAGAGTATATCGTCGATCTGAAAAGGGAGGTAAGAGATGAATCTCTACGACCGATAACAGAGAACCTATGAAATAGACCCCGTAGAAGGAGATCACTGCATTCAAATAGGCAATACTCTCCTCACATCCCTCTGACATTCACTGCACGCTGAGAGGAAAACCGGGCTCCAACTTGCTGCGGAGCGCATATCAACGTAGAATCTAGCACAAACTTACTTCACCACCTCCATCGGAGGCAAAGTTTGTAAAACTGAATTGTGGGTGTGGTGAGGGGTGTATTTATAGGCATTTTAAGGTTTGGGAAACTTTGCCCCTCCTGGTAGGAATGTATATCCCATACGTCACTAGCTCATGGACTCTTGCTAATTACATGAAAGAAATAGTGCTATCTTTAGGGTGGGTAACACAGAAAGTGCTAATGTAAGTGTCACCATAAGGATCTACCATGCTAACATTAGCACACTTCAGTAGTTACACCCCGTGTTAAACTCCATCTCCTCTTCGAACATGGAGAAAGAACCCAAGGCACTGATGTTGTTAAAAGATCCCTTTTGAACTTGGGCTGAATTGCACATAAGTAAGCATCTAGGAGCATGATATAGCCCCCCTTCCTGAAGTGCGCAACCAGAACCAGATCGGGAAGGATGCCTCTGATGGAACAGATATGGAACATATATATTTGCCTCCATACCATAATACTTCCTTTTGATCAGATAGGGCAGCCCTTACCTGAAAATGCAAGTATCCAAAATGTTTTCCACCTCAAATTCATTTTCACTCTTCAAAGACACAGGTGAAATTTTATTTTATGAGTTTTGCACCAATGAAAGATTGGAACCATAAAAATGTTGTCACTGTACAGAACAGGATTTTACTTTTATGCAGTAACATCTTTTAAACAATTGTTAAAAACACTTTAAAAAAAAAACTCTCCCCTTTAAACAAATCTACTGCAATATGTGGATAGATTTTTTTGGGGGAAAAAATCCAATGGATAGTACCAGTTTCACCAATTCATCTGGAATGCAACCAAACAACACAAAATAGCAAAAAATCTGATCACACCAACATAATTGCCAAGACTAATTACATTTTAAAATAAATTATAATGCTGTAACAAAATTACAGGAATCTGAATATTTAAAAAAACGCAATGTTTTAAGAATGTGATTGCTGAACACCATTTCTAGATGTTATGGTCAAGATTTATTTTTTCTTCTGTTTTTAGCAGTTATTTGCTGTACAATATATTAAATACATTTACATATAATGTAGGAACTCCCACTTGCCAATACATATACAAGAGAGATGCAGAGAGCTTTAACTCAGCAATAACTTATTCCATCATTTAATTATTGCCTCCATAATGGCGCCCTAGGGTATTTTGAGTGTGCTTTGTTTATGAGTAACTTTTTTATATCAAAAATCTTAAAATGTTTGCAAATAAGTCAAAAAGGCTGGATCAGGAGTTTATCAAGTGCTTTTAATTTTCAAATTAAATGATAAATGGCTGCAAAATGGTTGTGATAACCTTGAACAGGAATGTTCTATTTTATGTATAGGCATTTTCAGGTCTAAAAAACACTTGAAAACCTGCGATTGTGTTCGGCTCAAACTCAGAACGTGGATATTGGTGGCCAGATAATGGCAATACAGATTAGCTTGTGTGATTCCTCCCCAAGTGGATTTACAAAGAACATAATCTCTGTTTTGAATACCCCCTTTATCTGTTTTGCAATAATGACATTAAAAATATACTAAGATATTGGATCAGAAAAAATGGGCTCCATTTATTATTAGGCAGGCACGCGTTTTGCACTTGGAGTTTCATCTTTCTTATGTTTGTGTGTGCCTGAACTATAATTAAGTAGGCAAGTTATGGATGGGGAAATCTAGATAATGTTAAACATAATATAGCTCCCGGATTGTAGGAGTCTAGCATATAGTTGAGTTTTGCATGTATGGGGATTATGAATTAATGTTTTCAACTAAACTCTATAGTTTATTTCCATAAACTTAATGCTGTATAATCATCTTCAGGTACCCTACACTTAGGAATATTGATCACAGATAGGTACTGTGTTAATATATTTTTACAAACTAGTCACAATTTGTTGTAATTTTTGTTTTAGCAATTGAATATTGCTACATCTGATGGAGATTAGTAAGTACTTTTTTTGTTACTTAAAGGGATAGTCTAGTCAAAATTAAATGCAATTTTAAGCAACTTTCTAATTTACTCCTATTATAAATTTTTCTTCGCTCTCAGTATTTTTATTTGAAAAAGCAGGAATGTAAGCTTAGTAGCTGGACCATTTTTGGTTCAGCACCTGGGTAGTGCTTGCTGATTGGTGGCTACATTAAGACAGGTTTCCAATGAAGAGTCTGTCGATACATTAAAAAGATTACACCCAGCTTAACTAGGTGTAAAAGAGGAAAAATTAGCTTTTTGAGACTTATTTCCCATTGAAATTTTAAATCTTGCAAACAATGCAAGTGTTTCAAAGTAGATTTTTTTTAAAATATTTTAAATTTATCGTTGCCCTATGTATAGGAATAGTGGCACTTATGTTCTTATGGAAATATCAATATGTATTTACATATAAAAATATATGCAAGCACATATCTACATAATTCAAACTAGACTTATGCCTAAGGCAGCAATACATATTACATCCTATATAATAAAACGCCAAGTATGTTTATCCGACAGAGTCATGTGTAGTAGAGACTATGCAAGACAAACATACCTGGCCTTAACCCCTTAACGATCAGTGCTGATGCTCAGTAGAGATTGCATGAGACAAGCGCGAGGAGGGCACCGGTCGTTAAGCCCTGGGCCTCTCTCTCTCACTAAAAGTAGCGAGATAGAGCTATTTCTGCATGCCCCATGAGTGAAAGAGGGAACAGGTGGAACTGATACACTAAATGAAAAATGTATGCTAACAGTGGCAGGGAGGTGGAAGGAGGGAGGGGGGAGAAGGAGGTACAGGGGAACCTAGAGTGGAGGGGGGAATAAAGGCTAGGGAAATGATCTTGAAGAGCGACATTCATGCGCTTTAACACTAGTATATTAATAAAGTGGAAAATATAATTATAATAAAAATTTGTATTTGCTTATAGTTAAAAAATATGCATTATAAATACGTGTATCTTTGATTTTGTTTCTCTTTAGAGGTGATCACAGGTAAGGAGAGCAGTTGTTAAACGTTCATTTTATAGTGTAAGGTCGGGTTACCATAGCAACTAATTGATTTTCAAGAAATCCAACATCGGATGAAAGCGTTAACACAATGTTAACTCACACCTACACGGAAAGAGCGACTGCACGCAATGTGCAAAATATTTAAATGGAAACCTGGTACTAAAATGGAGACGTAAACTACCTTTAGCTGTCGACAACTTCTATAGCTTACAGCTTCATTTTTTACGGCTCAATGGAAGCGAGCCCCAGGTCGACCAGGCATCCGCTCCGTGGCCTCCCTCTTCAGAATCTGTGAGTGACTTCCCAACCAGGCAGTGGTGCTGATGCGGCGCCGGCTACTGATCTGCACTTCCACCCCTTTATAACTTCTAAAATCTTTTTCATATAACAATATTTTAATATGCTTAAATGCTCTTTAACATATTCATGATTGAAATATTATCTATTTAATATCCCATCTTAATATACATCTTTTGAACATACTTGATAACTACAAGGGCCAAATGAAATTTTCAGATACTGATTTAAATTTTATATTGAAACTAGTATTACATTGCATCAATCTGATTTTAAACATACATTTCCTAACCTACAAAACATACACAACAAAACTATCTGACAGTTATAAACAGTTCTTGAGTGAGTAAGAACATTTTACAGGAAATTAAAGGTTTAGAAACAGCACTCTCTCTCGTAGGTTAGTAACTATTCAGTCTTAATTGAATTTGCAGTATACCTTGTTAAGTTAGACCTGCTTCAAATCAATAAATCTGGCAAAGCACATCAGAAAATCTCAGTGAAGAGAAAACTAACTCATTTGAAATGTCAGCTCATACCTCTGGTAGATTTTAATTTGTTTAGATTTCAAAGCTCATTTGGAATTTGTATACAACACTAATTGCAATCAGTATTTTGTTCCCATAGAGATGGCAACACAATTAACTGGCAAGCAACGTAAAATACACTGTGAGTAAATGAACCTGTTTGTTGGCGCTTCTAATTACCTGCTGATGTGAACGGTCATGCAATTCCAGGATGTAAAGTTTAGATTTGAAATGAAGTTAAATATTAAATTAGAGATTAAAAAATGGCTGAGTTCAACAAAATTTAATCCAGGGGATTTTATATCATTCCGTAAATGTATAATGGCAACAAACTTAATCAATCATATAGACTTTTTCAGCTTTATATCAGTATGCATGGCCAATACACATACATATGTATGTATATAATATATATATATATATATATAAAATATATATATATATATATATATATATAGATATCTCAATCAAGATGTGGAGAGCATTGCAACTGAACTGTGTGATTAGTAGTTTTCTGTCTCATTGGTATGAGATTTACTCTTTAAATTGTTGTTTCAGTAATATATTTTGTTAGAACTGCTTGGTAACATTTTAATGGTTATTGCAATTTTGGAATAATTGCTACATTATCTCATCTGATTTTTTTATTAGTTCCAAGCAGCAAATTAAGGAATTTTATATTGTCTGCAGTTTCTGTTTTGCTATTTAAAGGTAAGATTGCAGAACTAAATTTAATTGCTATTAAAGTGATGCACATTAAACAGTAATATACACTTTTTATCCTGCTCCACGTTTTCCAGCCTAATTTAATTTATTTGGTAGGCATAGTGATATTTTATCTTAAATAGTTTATAATTTACTTATCTTTTCAAAAGACCTATGGAAAGGTTTACTTAGAAGAATATTCCAATTCATTAGGGAAAGTTTTTTTTAAATTATTGTTCTAAACCCAGATTTTGTTTTCAGGAACTATGGGGTAAATCACAATCTATTGTTTAAAAATAATCTGCAGATGAGTCCTTTTCAACATTGATGCAACCACAATCAGCTATTTTTACTGTCAGAAATAATCTATATTGTGAAAATAGCACTATACTTAGCATGTGCAAGTAATTTTCTGTTGATCACGATCCAAATTCTTGATACTATATGACACATTTACAAGGTCATTTTTTTCACTTATTGAATTCTACAGCTAAAAGGATTTTTATGCATTATCTGACATTATCGCCACCATTTTGGATGACATTAGGAAGCATTATCACCAAACGCACACAAACACTTCCTGCTCAAAAGTTTAAAAATTAATAATAAGCACTTTGACACTAATACAATTTATGAAAATCCATAACACAATAAACACACATATCCACTATACCGATAATGATCCTGTTCAAAAGCCTTAAAAAGAGACACATATATAAAGCACAATTGAATCACAACAGGTTAATTTGGATTGTGATCATTAGAAAAACACACAGACAATGCCAACATTCCAAATTTGTTATCTGCCAAGTCAAGTGCAAAAACAATGATCAACCATCATGTTCCAATCTGTGCAAGTGTGTTTGTTGGAATTTGTTTGCTACAATTCTAAAACAACTGGAAATCTAACTTTAAAGGAGCAATATTCTTTAAAACTAAATTCCCCTTGGGTTTCCAATGACTTGTTATACCAGCTGAAGAGTATAAACTGAATGGGAATTTGTTCCTTTAGCTTTAGTTTTGAATATCAACTAGCTGGTTTTGCTCATTGACACCACAACCCATTAAAATAGGTTGAGTTTGCAGGGATATAAATGTTCCTTATTTTATCACTGTTTAAACACCCACACACAAGGCAAATCTAATTTTATCAAAAAAGTAAACTTTGTATGTAAATTTAACAGGAATTAATCCCATTAAATATGCACAGGGTAAATTTGGATGTGCAAAAATCACTTAGAAATTTGTACTTATAAGTACAAAATACAAATTGTAATTGTTGTTTTTTCATAAAATGGGCTGTACCTGGGAGTTCCATAGACATATATAAAATTGTCTCTCTAAACCCAGCGTAATTTTGTAAAGATTTTTGCACTACAGATCACACAGTTTTTCATGCAAACTGAAAGGTGGTGAGCTTTTCTCAAAACACTCAAAATACATGTAACCATAATAGAAAACCACATGCATATGAAAATATTGGCGATTGTAAGATGCTATATGCAGAAAGCAGCGTTATGCAATTTATATTGGCTGCTGGATTTAAATTCTGCAACCCCCTCCTGTAATTCATTCTCCTGGTTGTGTTTACACAGCTTTTGCATAGCGAATACTTAAAGGGCCAGTAAACGTACCAAATAATGTTCTATAATGCTGCACATAGTGCAGAATTATATAACATTAGCTTAGCGCTAGCTTTATAAAACAAAGGGCTGCATAGATAATTACCTAAGCAAATGACTTTTACAGAACGCCACTCCTTGCTCTACTGAGTGTGTCTGTTTACTTCAGAAGCCCATCATGGCACATTGTCTATTCACAGCCGGCCCGACCACGCCATTAAACTAAATCTAGCTCGCTCCCGCTTCCAGACCAGAGGGGGAATAGACAGCGTGCCATGATGCGCTTCTGAAAAAAACAGACCCCTCAGTAGAGCAAGAAGCGGCGTTCTGTAAAATTAATTTTCTTAGGTAAATATCTATGCAGCCCTTTATTTTATAAAGCTAGCGCTAAGCCAATGTTATATAATTCTGCACTATGTGCAGAATTATATATAATTATTTGTTACATTTACTGGCCCTTTAAGTATTTAAATGTTCAATATAGGTGGGGATACAAAATGCAAAACTAGCTATTTCAAATGATAAAATAAAGCTAAGAAAGTTATTTGTATTAATTTAATATACTCCTATGTGAAAACAGACTAAGCGCTAGTGGTTACACCTATGGCTCTCTTTAATAGGTCTCCTAGTAGACCTAGTGGGTGTGGGTATCAGAAAGGATGAAGTGAGCACCAAAATCAAAGGCTAAGGTGATTTAAAAGGTAGCAGTGTTAACTGAATTTATTCGGATAATACAGTATCCAGGTGATATAAAACTGACAGATACTAAATAGTAGAAGATAAAATAATGGATCCATGAACTAACATGCAAATAGCAGTTAAAAAAGCATACAAAGTGAAAATTAAACAAAGTTAAAATCAAATAACATGCACAATAAAAGCACAGTGAAAACAAATGGGTTTGGTTCGCTCTCTTGGAAACAAGTCCTTCTAATTGTAGCAAGGTCAAGGTGCTTGCAGTAGTGGTGTCCACATAAGAAACTTGATTAAAAAAAATGTCACTAAAACTGTATCCAACGGGCCCTAGGGCACAGTAGTGTCAAAGTGAATGATGCGCAATCGTGTTTAAAAAATTGTGTGAAAAAATTAAAAAAAAAAAAAATTGTAAATAGAATAAAAATAAAACCAACGTGCTGTGAGTGATGAGGTGTGCAATTTGTATCCAAATGGCTCAGGATGGACTGTTAGTCCTCCTATGTGTCCTAATGGTGCGGTCCCAATAGGTGGTTAGAAGATCCTGAATGTTCCTGTGAAAAACCTAAAATACAATAGTGCAAAACAACTAAAACACCTTGTTAGGGTATTGGAAAAGGGCTTACCAGTTGCAATGTCAACGCGTTTCAGCCTGTTAAAAGGCCTTTATCAAGACTCTTGATGAAGGCCTTTTAACAGGCCCAAGTGACATTCCTAGTACATAGTACCTAATCAGCAGATGTATGGTTTGTGCAGCTGCTTAACCCCCATAAATAATTTGATTCATTTGATTTTTTTATGAGATATGATTTCATGTATGTAACTCCTCTGAGGATCCTCAGTAGAGTTTTATAACATTGTGCAATTTGGTACCTATGCATATTTAAATGTATTAATATGTGAAATAAAGATATTAGAAATGTGTTTCCTACAGTTCTGTGTACTGCTTCCTTTTCACACAATGGGGCTCACCGGAAACAGAAGTTATAAAGCAGCGGTCTAAAGACCACTACTCCATAACCTGTCCGCCTGCTCTGAGGCAGCAGACAGAAATCAACCCGATCGAATACAATCGGGTTGATTGACACCCCCTGCTAGTGGCCGATTGGCCGCAAATCTGCAGAGGGCAGCATTGCACCAGCAGTTCACAAGAACTGCTGGTGCAATGATAAATGCCATGAGCGTATGCTGACTGCATTTATCGATGTGCAGCGGACATGATCCGTTATTTCGGATCATGTCTGCTCATACAATCATAAATATGCCCCTAAGGCACTTTTGTTTTTGGTTACTTATACAGTATAACTGAATGTAATGAGTGCTGGAACAGCCTCTCTATATTCTTTCTTCTTCCTTTTTTTTTTTTTTATTATAATCTAATTAATATATTGGGCTAGGCTATAAATGTAGCATAATCAATAGCACAGGGTGCATTATCTTTTGCACAACCTTGAGCAAACAATACACACTATTGGGTTTTAAACATGGATGGTTAAATATTTTAACCAAAGATTATTAATGTGGGCAAAACTTTTTACCGTGCCCTACACTTTTAATAGATAATGCAGGGAGTGCTGTTAGAGAGCTCTTCAAGCTTGTATTACAAGTGGTGAGTTGTGCTTAAGTGCAATCCAAAATACCACTGTAAATTTTAGTGATTTTTAAGACCTGAAGTAAACCTATCGATAGTATACCACAGAACTACATGGAGAACGCCCATACTTGCACAATATCGGCTTAGCACACCCTCAGCTTAGAGCACTAACTGCTAAGCGCTCAACTTTAATTTTACTGTGCATCTCCTTAGAAGTCAATTATCTGATGGATTTAGTGATATCCAACATGCCAATGTTTTCTAATATTAAGGGCCAGATTAAAAGTAGAGCACTAAATTATCCCACGCCCAAAATTGGACAAATTTGCCTGTTTGTGGCCACGCGATAATTAACCAGCCATTACAAGTGGCTGGTTATTGTTACCACAAGTTCGCAGTAGCAATTAGAGCTCAGAAAATTAACCAGAGATCAGATCTCTGGTTAATTTTCTAAAAGTTCCCCAAATGCCCTTAAAATAGAGGGCATTATCGTTTTTTATTTTTTTAAAAATGTAGCATTTTTTTAAAAATAAAAAACAACTGCACTAGGCAGTTTTTATGGTCTGAAGTTGGTGGGAGTGGGGTGTTAGAAAAAGAAACCCAGCACTTAAAAGAAGGTTCAATCCCGGCAAGTTCCACTCAGCCTTTCATCCTTCCGAGGTCGATAAAATGAGTAACATTAAGTTGGGTAATAATAATACCTGTTATCATTGCTGCAAGTCGATTAAGTTTGAGATTGTGTGCTATACAAGTATCCAATTATTATTAACTAGTCCTAAAGCCCGTTCACACGGGCCATTTTTTGCAGGGTACAGCTGTCCCACCCCTTGCACTCTCTCCCTGCCCCTCTCTTTTGCTCTCTCTCCCCCCTCTCTTTTGCGCTTTCTCTCCCCCTCTCTTTTGAGATCTCTCTCTCCCCCCCCCCCTCTCTTTTGCGCTCTCTCTCCCCCCTCTTTTGCGCTCTCTCTCCCCCCTCTTTTGCACTCTCTCTCTCCCCTCTCTTTTGAGCTCTCTCCCCTGTCTCTCTCCCCCTCTCTCTCTCTCTCTCTCTCTCTCTCTCCCCCTCTCTCTCTCTCTCTCTCTCTCTCTCTCTCCCCCCTCTCTCTCCCCTCTATCTCTCTCTCTCCCCTCTATCTCTCTCTCTCCCCTCTATCTCTCTCCCCTCTCTCTCTCCCCCCCCCCTCTCTCTCTCTCTCCCCCCCTCTCTCTCTCTCCCCCCTCTCTCTCTCCCCCTTTCCCTCTTTCTCCCCTCTCACTCCCCTCTCTCTCTCCCCCTCTCTCTCTCCCCTCTCTCTCTCTCCCCCCTCTCTCTCCCCTCTCTCTCTCCCTCTCTCTCTCTCTCCCTCTCTCTCTATCTCCCCCCTCTCTCTCTCCCTCTCTCTCTATCTCCCCCCTCTCTCTCTCCCCCCCCCTCTCTCTCTCCCTCCCCTCTCTCTCTCTCCCTCCCCCCTCTCTCTCTCCCTCCCCTCTCTCTCTCCCTCCCCCCTCTCTCTCCCCTCTCTCTCTCTCTCTCCCTCCTCTCTCTCACTCCCCCTCCCCTCTCTCTCTCCCTCCCCTCTCTCACTCCCCCTCCCCTCTCTCTCTCCCCCCTCCCCTCTCTCTCTCCCTCCCCTCTCTCTCTCCCTCCCCTCTCTCTCTCCTTCCCCTCTCTCCCTCCCTCCCCTCTCTCTCTCACTCCCCCTCCCCTCTCTCCCCCTCCCCCTCTCTCTCTCCCTCCCCTCTCTCTCCCCTCTATCTCTCTCCTCCTCCCCCCTCTTTCTCTCTCTCTCTCTTCCCCTCTCTCTCTCTCCTCCACCTCTCTCTCTCCCCCCTCCCCCTCTCTTTCTCTTCCCCCCTCTCTTTTGATCTCTCTGTCCCCTTTCTTTTGCTCTCCCTCCCCCCTCTCTTTTGCTGTCTCTCCCCCTCTCTTTTGCTCCCTCTCTTGTGCTCTCTTTATCTCCCCTCTTGATCTCTCTCTCCCCTCTTGATCTCTCTCTCACCTTTCTTATCTTTTCCCTACCCCCTCTCTCCCCTCTTTTGAGCTGTTTTGAGCTCTCAGACTACACAGCCTTTCACGGCCTGCCTGGCCCCGCCCCTTCATGCTCGGCCACGCCACCTCACGGCCCTCGCGCTCGGCCACGCCCCCGGCCATGCTCGGCCACACCCCCAGCCACGCTCGGTCACGCCCACTTCTGCTCGCACTGCAGAGCAGAGACTTAGGGACTCTCAAAGGCCAGGTGTGTTTGTCCTCGTGATGTGCTGTCTACTGCGCATGACAGCTTCAGACAAACACACTTGGCCTTTTATTATATAGGATTATTTACATTGCAGTCTATGGGAACTGTAAATATATATATTTATATCACTAAATATATAAATATATATGTGTTAATATGTGTATATAAACATATTAACACATAAATGTATGTATATTGTCATATACATATATATTTAAAAATATGCTGCCATTGCTGAGCTGCTAACCCCTTTGCTGCAAGAGGTTCTGATGCCGCATTGGAGCCTATGAAAGCGCTCTCTATTTTTGTAATACTAAAGCACAGTAGCGTGCGCTGGTATTACTCAGTGGAATGCTTATATCACATGCACGCATGCGATATTTAGTGCTCCACTCATAGGGGTAGATTTATTAATGGTTGAGTGGACATGATTCGCTGTAGCATTGGAAACAAAGAACTTGGCAACATCTCCTTGAAGGATCTTTGGAATCATTTCTCAGATTTTTGTGGCTGAAGATTTTTAAAGATGTACAAGATTTTGTCCTACCTCTGGCAAATGTAAAGTTTTCCACTTATGGCATATTGGTCTCATTCACCTCTTCCTGTGCCCAAACAGACATGGACCTACATAGCCATAAACTTTGTTGTTGAGTTAACCAGATCAGAAAGGCAGAATTACATTCTTGTAGTTTATGACCTATTTAGTAAGCAAGCTCATTTTATTGCCTTGCCCAATACACTATATTCCCAACTCTATCAGATATCTTTCTAAAAGGGACAGTTTTCCTATATGGATTTCCTGAATGCATACTGTCAGAGAGAAGAACTCAATTTGTGTCCAGATTCTGGAGAACCTTGTGCAATAATTTGTGAATTGAGCTCAATTTCTCTTCTGCACAAACCAAAGTCTTGAACAATATGTCTGAATATTCAGTATTGCTAAACAAAACTATTTTTAATTGTTTATTCATTAAACCATGTTTTAATTCTTCTTCAGTAGAATTCCAAATAAAGTCAATGTATAATCAACTTTTTTCTTTTGAATCAACTAAAGGTAAAATCATTGAGTCAGATGTAACAGATAAATGGCTGGATAAGTTAAATTTCAAAACTCTATGGGATAGATTACAAGTCGCGCAGCATGTCTTTTCCACACACAATCGCCTTTTCCGCAACAATCCTTTTCTCGTTCGAAGAGCTGTAGTTAACAGTTTTCCGCAACAAAAAAGTTTCATGAAACACTTCAAAAAGAACATTAAAAAGTACAGATATACTCATATTAACACTTTCTAATAAAAAAATTATTTAAAAAAAAAATATTGCACACATAAGGGCTCAAAGATAGGAGATCTCAAATGTTAGAAAAAAAAAGCAGATGAAGGGATTTTACAAAGAGATACATATAGATATATTGCTAAAGATGTATTTGTATATTTAATATATAATATATATATATATATATAATATATATATATTTGTATACATATATATTAATGTATATGTATATATTTATTGACAGACATATATACACATAAAACATAAATATATGTACACCTATATAAACATAGATATAAGTGCATTATATCTCTTTGCCATGAAGTAGATAAAAACATGATAAAACATATTTATGTAATACAGGTGGCCCTCGTTTTACAACGGTTCAATTTACACCGTTTCAGAATAACAACCTTTTTTCCAGTCATGTGACTGCTATTGAAAAGCATTGAGAAGCAGTGCATTTATTAAAATAGCCAGTAGGTGGAGCTGTCCGCTTGTGTTGCAGCAAACTAAAGCAAGCTGAAATTAATCAGTTTAACCAGACCTGAGCTATCGAGCAGATTTCAAAGGAACAAGATCTTCCTGTCTATAAATCAGTCCAGATTGGAATGCATAGAAAGAACTGTTTGCAGAAGAAAAATGCAAGTGAAGTCTGTGTTGTGTGATTATTTTATTAATTTTATGATGCTGTTTAGCAAATGTTTTTGTTCATTTAACTTAGTTTAATTATATATTCTGTGTTGTGTGATTATTTTATTAGGTTTATAATGCCGTTTAGCATTTAAAGCCTTCATTTCAAAGCTTTAAAAATAACGTATTAGGTGTTACTTATGACAATTTTGAGAGGGGCCTGGAACCTAACTCCCTCACTTCCCATTGACTTACATTATAAACTGGGTTTCAATTTACAACGGTTTCGATTTACAACCATTCCTTCTGGAACCTAACCCCGGCGTAAACTGAGGGCTACCTGTATTCATATTTAATTTTGACTATGTATTTACTGTAAATATTTCACATTTGCTAATGCAAATATGCTATGTTGTATGCGCAATGGGTGTTTTTTTAGTTTAGTTTATACGCATATTTGGGTTAACGCGCACACAAAATGACTTATTTTGCAACTTACCAATAAATAATACCAAATGCTCAAAATACTTAAAGGGACAGTAAAGTAAAAAAAATACTTTCATGATTTAAATAGGGCATGTAATTTTAAACAACTTTCCAATTTACTTTAATTACCAATTTTGCTTTGTTCTTTTGGTATTCTTAGTTGAAAGCTAAATCTAGGAGGTTCATATGCTAATTTCTTCACCACTAGAGGGCGTTAGTTCATGTGTTTCATATAGATAACATTGCGCTCAAGCACGTGAAGCTCTTAGGAGTCAGCACTGATTGGCTAAAAATGCAAGTCAGTCAAAAGAACTGAAATAAGGGGGCATTTTGCATAGATACAAGGTAATCACAGAGGACAAAGTATATTATTATAACTGTGTTGGTTATGCAAAATTGGGGAATGGGTAATAAAGGGATTATCTACCTTTTTAAACAAAAAAAATTCTGGTGTTTACTGTCCCTTTAACATGCACTGTTTTCGCAATTGTTAAAAAGGATTTGCCACGCGACTTGTAATCTTGCCCTTTATTTTTTTTTGTTCCAATTTAATTTTAAATTTAATTTAAAAAAAATTCTTTAAACTTCATCATATTATTCCTTTTCCTCATTATAATATATCAAAATGACCAATGTTCTGCTATCCAGTAGATGGCTATAAAACTCCAGACAATATGTGAGCTACAGTGTATGGGAAACCCAGAAGGTATGAACCAACGGTCAATTATTGTGTAATCAATTTGATCAAAGATTGCAACAAAGGATTGTTTGAATGGTGGATAAAGAACCTCGATCAACTTCCAGACCAATTCAAGCTGACCTTCAGGCACAGGGTACGAATGTGTCAGCTCACACTATACATCGCCATCTGAATGAAAAGGGACGCTATGGTAGGAGACCCAGGAGGACCCCACTGCTGACACAGAAACATAAAAAAGCAAGATTGGAGTTTGCCAAAACTTACCTGAGGAAGTCAAAATTATTTTGGGAGAATGTGCTGTGGACAGACAAAACAAAATTACAGATTTCTTGTAAAGCCCATCATCCTACTGTTTTCAGAAAAAGAAATGAGGCTTTTAAAGAAAAGAATACAGTCCCTACAGTCAGACATGGTGGAGGTTCACTGATGTTTTGGGGTTGCTTTGCTGCTTCAGGCACTGGATGTCTTGACTGTGTGCATGGCATTATGAAATCTGAAGACTACCAAAGAATTTTGTGGTGCAATGTAGGGCCCAGTGTCAGAAAGTTGGGTCTCCGTCAGAGGTCATGGGTCTTACAGCAGGACAATGACCCAAAGCACTTGTCAAAAAGCACCCAGAAATGGTTTAAGACAAAGCCCTGGAGAGTACTAAACTGGCCAGCAATGAGTCCAGATCTCTATCCCATAGAGCACCCATGGAGACATCTCAAAACAGCAGTTGGGAAAAGGAACCCTTCCATTCTGAGAGTCCTGGAGCAGTTGGCGAAAGAAGAGTGTTTCAAAATTTCTGTAGAGAGGTGTAAGAAACTCATTGATGGTTACAGGAAGAGATTGATTTCAGTTATTTTTTCCAAGATGTGTGCTAACAAATATTAAATTTACTGTAAATATTTCACATTTGCTAATGCGAATATGCTATGTTGTATGCACAATGGGTGTTTTTTTTAACAATTAGTTTTTCATCTCCATTCACTTCTATAGGGAATGCGAAATTGCTATGGTGTTTGAGGCGGGGGGGGTGCCAATCATTTTGTCCAGTCCATTTTTAAGAGTTTTGCATGGCATGTGTCAGATTTGGCTTTTTTTTCTCCACTTTTTTGTGTCATACCAATACAAACAAAAGGAACATACATGAGAATGCCTAGACATTTGTAATTGCAACAATTGGTGCATTATCTGATCGAAATACAGTGGTGCTAATATTCTTGGCCATGACTGTATATATATATATATATATATATATATATATATAAATCCCATTTTCCCAGCCAAAGAAACTGGCAACATTTCAATATAAAGGTTGAATTGAAAGGACATTAAAAGCACAGATGATTTGATCCAAGCATTTATGAACCTCAATTACGTCTTTCTCTAATTTCGGAGATCAAGAATTCATTATTGTCTAGCATGGTCCTTATCCCGAAAACCCCATTGTAACCATGAATGCATGCATGCAAGTGAAATAAAAACCCTTTTTTGACTCCTGAATGAAATTGAAAATCACATTACAGTGAGTATAAAATGCCCTTCATTTCCACCTAGAATTCTATTTTGTGCATTAGCAGATGAAGAAGCAGAATTACTGGAAATTCAATAAGAGTTAGAGAGGTTAGCATTGCCTTACAATAATACATGTAATCTACATTGGTTTTGGCAGATTTACATATCTATCGAATTTCCATGGAAACACTGCAGAGACACATTTATTTAGAGCAAAATTTAAACAGATTGGATTCACCAAGACTGACTGCTCTGCAGGCTTCAGGGTTCTTATGTAGATATCAGCAATAGCCGAGCTAACAGCTGGGAGTAAAATAATTATTTTATAATGGTGTTGCATGGAGCAAATAATTAATTGAAAGTCATCATGTTTAAACATGTTGTTAACTATGTGCACGATACAAAAGATTTAGAAGATGTATTATCATATCAGCCTTTCTTTTGGAACATATATGTAATATACAGTATATAATATACAGTATAAATAAATATATATATATATACAAACAGGGCTTGGCATTTCCAGCAGTCCACTTGTCCCAGATGACTTAGAAATTGCAGCCAGAATGCTGTTTGGAATTTATCATTGCACAAGAATTTCTTACGACCTCTGCTTCTTAACTTACATTTCGGGTGAGCCAGAAACTTTGGGCATAGAAAGCAGCATCCGCTGTTAAATCTACCCCATGTCTTAATCATTAAAGTTTAATTTGGATTTTCTTTGATCCCTTTAACACAAAAAAAATATTTAATTTAAAGAAACTATAACTTATTTTGTTAAGGGTTTGGGTGGCTACCATGAGCTATTTATCTGCCTGTCTACCTGTCTGTCTAGCTCCCTTTTTGTCTGTCGTAAAAGTGCTTAGGTTGTAAGGAAAGTTGGATTCTGTGTCCAGAGGGAGCAGCTGCAGGGAAACCATCAGTTGTCATTAATGTGACTGAAAGTATAATAATGTGGTTCTCTTCCTTAATTTTGCTGTAACAGCAAATGTAGCTGTGATATTACTTTGGCCATAATATCACTATGGATACAGTGCCGCTGTAGAAATGTTGTAGAAAGAGCAAAAATTGTTGATGGTTAAAACCAAAAATTGTTTTTAACTTGTATTTATTTATATTTGAGAAAAAAAAAATTTCCGTTTTGACAAGATTTTCATCTAAAATCAAGAACAGTAGAGGGGATTCATTTCTATAAGACAAAAGTGGCCTCAGTTTATTTAATCTTCTGTAACAATATTTTAACTGTTCTAATATTGTAAATCTTTAAACAAAGTGAAAAGGTTTCAAATAAGTTCCTAACCTCACTGTACAAAACAATATTCTATTACTGTAAGAATATTACAACATGATGTTCTAGACGTAAATTTGTGTTTTTTCAAAACTAATTTTTAGGGGAATTTTTGTTTACTGCAAATAAATGTGCAAATGATCTTGGTTATCATGAAACAAGACAGACTTCAAATGGTTAAACCCCAATTACAAATTGTAATTGCGATAGAAGTCCGATTTAAGAAGATGAAATTATTGTAACTTAAAATCACAATATGGGGAGTTAGCACAGCTGCAATATCCAAAGTCCTGAAGTTTTAATTTCAACTTGTAATACGCACGCTAATCCGGCCACCCTAATTTTTTAATTTGAGTACAGTTAGCAATCACTACAGGAAAAAAAAAATCACATGCCACTTGTAATCCGGCCCAATATAAAATATATTTTTAAACATAGACAAAATTCTAATTTCAGGGAGGGGTAATCTAATAAATGTTGACAATGATCCAACTTATTTTCCTTTAATTACAATATCCTACGTTTGTATTTATTTAGAGAAAACAGGTCTTTTTTTTTCTTTATCAGGCAATACATTGCATGGATGCTGTAGATCTTACAAGTAGTTGAGGTTTGAATTGCTTATGCACAATCTGAAAACCATTTTTGCAGAATGAGACTTATGCAATATGCTTGAGTACACTTTGATAAGAATATATGTTTTACAGTACTAAGACAATATAGAAAGACAACATATGTTTCAAATTATGTATGTTTTAAACTTAGCGGCATGTAAGAGACACGAGTTTTGGTGAGAGGAATATGATACAAAAAGAAAGAGTTCGCATTTTTAGGCTCAGATACTAAACTAACAAATTTTAAACATGCATCTTTCATTTTGTTGTACATATTACGGTTATTGTCATATATGTATGGCAATTAAAGGTACAAGCATGAAATACAGTTGTTTTAATCTTTGACCCTGCTATGAAATAAAAGCATTTTACAAATTGTTTTGCCTTTGTATCATTAAAGGGGATTTGTACAGTGAACCCAGCTGTGCATCCATTGCACGAGTGCTGGACTTTCTATTTTAATTGGAAAGCAGATTTTGTGCTGCTCTATACACAAGGACACCCGACCATCTTATTCACACATTTTATGACACATTTGCCTCATATATTTCTAATAACTTAACAATAAGTGCCAGATTGCAAGTGGCAAACTATTTAGCGCTCATGCTCGAGCTTAAACTTCACTATAAGCAATCTTTATCTGAGTGTCCGCATATTACAAGTTGAAAGTAAAAAGTTTATGTGTGACAGAATCACGACGCGGGCTTCGTATTTTTGGAAATATGTTAACGTATTGTTCCCATAGAAGTCAATAGAGAGCGCAGAAGAAAAAACCCAACAGGAGTTATGTATATTTCACATATCAATGTTCTTCATCTTTTTATTGTAAATACACACATATATATATATATATATATATATACATATATATGTATACCTGTATATCTACTTTTATATATATATAAATATATATCACCCAATGTAAAATTAATAATCCTTCATGTGTGCTAACCCGACACAAACGTTAACCCCAATGTGCACTACAACTAATATTACAGTACATAATACTAGTCTAAAACAAAGCACATCCCACCTAACACATACCGAACTTCCGAATTTACGAATCGAATCCGAACGAATACATCCGAATTTATTTGAATCCGAATGAATCCGAACAAATCTGAAACTAATGCATTCAAATGTATCGGGATTCGAATCGATCCGAATACGAAATTCAAAAACATCCGAATCGATCTGAAATGAACTGAAACAAATTGTTTCGCCGCGCACAAGTCTAATGTGCACTAGGTTTATTTTACATTTCTATGTTCTTCACGTAGAAAATAATGCAATTTTTATTATTAAATATATATTTCTACCTATTTGTGATAATGTTAATGTAAAAAATAAATATATACCCATAGATCTATAGGAATAGATATGCAGGTATAAGTATATGCATATATATATATATATATATATATATATATATATATATATATATATATATATATATATATATATATAGAAGGTTTAAATGCTGATATAGACCTAGCAGCTTTATTATAACTATGGATAACTATTTGAACAACAGAAAAGGAAAAAGTCAATCGTTTAAATAAGTTTTTAGGAGTAAAAGTTTCTAATGGCATACTATATAATACAATTATTTAGAATATAAAAGTTTTTAATATAAGCAACAATACCACAAGTATTTCTCACACACAAATACTTCTATATATAGTGTAGCATCAAGTGTGTATATATACACTAAAAAACTAAAATACACAAGTTGTATAGGTAGGTGGGTGTTGTACATATATCGATTAAATTATGGTATACATAATAATTACAATTTTAGTCATTTTATTCATTCCTTATTTATTCATATAACGGAACGATCCATAAGGAGATGCAATGGGTTGTCTCATTTTGATTTAATACCAGGTCATTGCATAAAATATAACTTGTCTCTTTCCCAAACATAAGCCTCACTTTTCTTTGTCTGCTTCAATTCAACTTTAACATACCGAAATGAAAGTTGTAAATAAGTAAGATCCGCTTATATAAGTAAAGAGGAGCTCATTAACCCCTTAATGACCACAGCACTTTTCCATTTTCTGTCCGTTTGGGACCAAGGCTATTTTTACATTTGTGTTTGTGTTTAGCTGTAATTTTCCTCTTACTCATTTACTGTACCCACACATATTATATACCATTTTTCTCGCCATTAAATGGACTTTCTAAAGATACCAATATTTTCATCATATCTTATAATTTACTATAAAAAATGTTATAAAATATGAGGAAAAATTGAAAAAAAACCCACTTTTTCTAACTTTGACCCCCAAAATCTGTTACATATCTACAACCACCAAAAAACACCTATGCTAAATAGTTTCTAAATATTATCCTGAGTTTAGAAATACCCAATGTTTACATGTTCTTTGCTTTTTTTGCAAGTTATAGGGCCATAAATACAAGTAGCACTTTGCTATTTCCAAACCATTTTTTTGTCAAAATTAGCGCTAGTTACATTAGAACACTGATATCTTTCAGGAATCTCTGAATATCCATTGACATGTATATATATTTATTTAGTAGACATCCCAAAGTATTGATCTAGGCCCATTTTGGTATATTTCATGGCACCATTTCACCGCCAAATGCGATCAAATAAAAAAAAATCGTTCACTTTTTCACAAATTTTTTCACAAACTTTAGGTTTCTCACTGAAATTATTTACAAACAGCTTGTGCAATTATGGCACAAATGGTTGTAAATTCTTCTCTGGGATCCCCTTTGTTCAGAAATAGCATACTTATATGGCTTTGGTGTTGCTTTTTGGTAATTAGAATGCCACTAAATGCCACTGCGCACCACACGTGTATTATGCCCAGCAGTGAAGGGGTTAATTAGGGAGCATGTAGGGAGCTTTTTGGGGTAATTTTAGCTTTAGTGTAGTGTAGTAGACAACCCCAAGTATTGATCTAGGCCCATTTTGGTATATTTCATGCCACCATTTCACCGCCAAATGCGATCAAATTAAAAAAAACGTAAAATTTTTCAAAATTTTAGGTTTCTCACTAAAATCATTTACAAACAGCTTGTGCAGTTATGGCACAAATGGTTGTAAATGCTTCTCTGGGATCCCCTTTGTTCAGAAATAGCAGACATATATGGCTTTGGTGTTGCTTTTTGGTATTTTGAAGGCTGCTAAATGCTGCTGCGCATCACACGTGTATTATGGCTAGCAGTGAAGGGGTTAATTAGGTAGCTTGTAGGGAGCTTGCAGGGTTAATATTAGATTTAGTGTAGAGCTCAGCCTCCCACCTGAAACATCAGACCCCCTGATCCCTCCCAAACAGCTCTCTTCCCTCCCCCCCCCACAATTGTCCCCGCCATCTTAAGTACTGGCAGAAAGTCTGCCAGTACTAAAATAAAAGCTATATTTGTATTTTTTGGTGTTTTTTTTTTAAAGCATATTTACATATGCTGTTGTGTACTATCCCCCCTTAGCCCCCAACCTCATTGATCACCCCCAAACAGCTCTATAACCCTCCCACTCTAACTTAATGGGCGCCATCTTGGGTACTGGCAGCTGTCTGCCAGTACCCAGTTTAGAAGAAAAAATGTTTTTGTTTTAAATTTTTTAGACTTTTCTGTAGTGTAGCTTCCCCCACACACAAAAACCAACCCCCCACCCCTCCACGATCTCTTTTTGTGTTTTTTTTTTTTGTGCTTAGGCCACTTTTAACATTTTAGTTTTTATTCATTTTCCGTAGTGTAGCGGTTCCCACCGGCTCCCGCCCCGTGCACGCGCCCGCGACGGTCCCGCCCCCTATCCCGCCCCCCTCAACGTCACACGGCACACCGATGGCCGCCCACCCGCCTCCCAAGTCGGCTCCCACCCACCAACGATACCGGCCATCGATGTCCGGTGCAGAGAGGGCCACAGAGTGGCTCTCTCTGCATCGGATGGCCATGTAAGGTTATTGCAGGATGCCTCCATATCGAGGCATCACTGCAATAACCGGAAAGCAGCTGGAAGCGAGCAGGATCGCTTCCAGCTGCTTTCCACACCGAGGACGTGCAGGGTACGTCCTCAGGCGTTAACTGCCTTTTTTTTGAGGATGTACCCTGCACGTCCTCGGTCATTAAGGGGTTAATGTAGCATAGGTACTACTGAATATTAGCTAAGAATCCCCTTTTCAACTTATAGAATACTAATTTCTGTTACCTTGACTACAACAGAAACACAAGTCTTCTTAGACACCTAATATGATCATGACGTTAACACGTCACGCACGCTCACTATGACTAACACGTGAAGCGTCATACCACAAGCGCATCTAGAGGCCCTTAGAAACACACGCCCACTTTACGGACCGTAAATAAAAGAGCCGCATATACCTGTCCACTCACATTTGCCTCTGACGAAGAAGTCGCACCAGACTTCGAAGCGTGTAAGGTTTCTACAACAGTGGCCGGACAGGGCCTAACTAACCATCGCTAATACTATCACTTTGCTAACACTTGTTGTTTTTGCTGAACATCAGTGTGCTTGCTAATGCTTGAACTTACATTGCCTTTTGTATTCGCAATTGCTTGAACTAACAATGCTTTGTGTGCTTGCTATAGCATAACTAGCTTTTTTATTGTGCTTACTACTATTGAACTTTTAACTCTGTTGCTATCAGCAACGATATAACGATATACTGTGTATTTCTTTTACTGCTGGTTCATGCCGAAAAAGATTTTTAAGGCTAATTAATAGTCTAATCTGTAATTACATGCACCTTATGCCCATCTGCTAAGATATTATATACCGGAGCATAGTGGTTATAAATGCCATTGGAACCATAAGGGTGCATTTTTATTACCGACATCTATCAACACACCAAGGACAAAAAATTTGTTTGCAAACACACGTTTTGTGCAAACTGTCTTTGAATCTGTGATACCACTACCACAAGCTATCTTAACCAAGGAGACAGTCCACGGTTCTGTGTATATATGTTTTATTCTTACCTTATAATCGATTGAGGGCATTTAAATGTAAGCGCATATTATTATTCTAATAAATATTGCTTTGTGTAAAACAATATTATGCTATGTGCCTTTCTTTGTTTCCTTATATGACCAATACCTCAATAACCACCTGAGGAGACAGAAAGTTTATCCATCCGAGGGCACAGAGGGGATACTATATTCCTACCACCATTGAAAGGAAATATACAGAGACAGATTACAGTCTACAGCCTTCTTCACCAAAGAGAGTCCAGAATCTCCTTATTTCACCGAAGAGAGCCCAGGATCTCCATTTGAACAAGTTTTACAGTTCCAGAGAGAGAACCCCTTTTCAACACATCTTCTTCCGGATCAACATCAGGAAAGTGACATACAGTGTTCCATCTTTAAACCGGGCCTACATCTTACCTCATAAGATTGAGGTAACAGCTGGTAAGCAGTAAAAACTTACTTGACTGAACTTTTGTGAAGATTACCATCCAGATACAGTTTTCAACCTCTTATTGTTTTATATGTATTTTTATATGTACATTCACACAAGACACAGGAATTCATAATATTTTTCCTATAGTTGAGCGCCTCTATCTAATATTGGAATCATCTTTATATATATATATATATATATATATATATATATATATATATATATATATATATATATATATATATATATATTTACAATACAAATTACATTATCCTGTGTGTGAAGAACATTGGAATGTTAAATGTTTAAAGTAAATATTGAGTAAAACACATAAAAACAATACATTTGTACACACACACACACATATATATATGTATATATATATATATATATATATATATATATATATATATATATATACATATTTATACATGCATACACATATTTAGATGTATATGAATGCATACATGCATTATAGCCCTGTGCAGTCAAACACCTTATAACTATTTTCTGTAATACTTATATGACTAATTTTTAGCAGATAGTGGTTTTATGAGTGTAACTGTATTTTTAAATGTATTTATGATGTGTTTAGTGCAACTTTATTTAACAGCCTACCCTCTACGGGAGGTTTTCAGTCGAGCTTACCCAACAAGCATAAAATGCAATTTCACTCTCGCAACCGCTTTTACTTCTAAAACGAGCGTTATTTTCAATGCATGCAAAGGGATAACCTTGCATTCCTATTTACTGCTTTTAAATTTCAAATTCAAATCAGCCAATAGAATGAAAGTTTTTTCTATTGGTTGATTGAATTTTGAAAATTCTCCACAATCAATACTCTTCTCCGCCCACCCCCAATTTCCACCACAACTTTTCTTTCAGCTCAAGATTTTGCCAGCTAGTTCAACAACAAAATGGACTCCATCAGAAATGAAATCAGCTCTCAACCTACTACTGGTCTCCCACCCCCTCAAAATCTCAAAATCACCCAAAACCCACATAGGCATAAATGTAGCTCTTTTGCCCCTGTTACAGAGGAATAGGTTTCTGCCCTTATACTATCCTCTCACCTCACTACCTGTCCCATCAACCCCATCCACTCACAACTACTCCCCTCCCTCTCTTCTACACTTAACCCTATACTCACACACATCTTCAACCTCTACCTCAGCACTGATATAGTTCCCACATCTCTTAAACATGCATTAGTCACACCTATCCTCAAAAAACCTTCTCTCGATCCACCCTCCCCATCCAACTACCGCCCTATTTCCCTACTCCCTCTTGCCTCAAAGCTTCTTGAAAAAAACATTAAACTCCCTCCTTAACCCACTGCAATCTGGATTTCGCCCCCTTCACTCAAAAGAGACAGCAACCTACTTACAGCAAAATCCCAAGGCCACTTCTCTCTACTTATCCTCCTTGATCTGTCTGCAGCCTTTGATACTGTCGACCGCCCTCTTTTGCTCCATACTCTCCACTCCTTTGGCATCTGCGACACAGCTCTCTTGGTTCTCTTCCTATCTGTCTAACCATACCTTTAGTGTAGCCTTCTCTGGGGCATCCTGTGCCCCGTTACCTCTTTCTGTTGGGGTACCGCAAGGCTCTGTCCTCGGTCCCCTTCTTTTCTCAATCTACTTGTCCTCCTTAGGTTCCTTAATAAAGTACTACAGGTTTCATTATCATTTGTATGCAGACGATAACTAAATCTACCTCTCTGCACCAGAACTATCTCCTTCCTTGCTAACCCGTGTCACTAACTGTCTCTCTCATATCTCATTGTGGATGTTCTTTCACTACCTCAAGCTAAATCTCTCCAAAGTTGAGCTCTTTATTTTCCACCCTTCTTCCAAAATCTCCACCCCCATTTCTCTATAACTGTTGATAACTCCATCATTACCCCAACCTCACATGCCCAATGTCTTGGGGTCACACTTGACTCAGATCTTTCTTTCACTCCTCACATTCAGTCCTTGGCTAAAGCCTGCCACTTCTACCTTAAAAACATTGCTAAAATTAGACATTTCCTTACACAAGACACAACTAAGATTTTAATCCACGCTCTCATCCTTTCCCGCCTCGACTACTGCAACTCCATCCTCTCTGGTCTCCATAGCTGCCACCTAGCTCCTTTACAATCCATAATGAATGCCCCTGCCAGGCTCATCTTCCTTACACGTCGCTCTTCATCTGCCGCACCTCTCCGCCAATCCCTTCACTGGCTACCTCTTGCCTCCAGGATTAAACACAAAACTTACTCTGACACACAAAGCCCACAGTTGCATTGCTCCCCCTACATCTCAGATCTTGTCTTCCTCCTATCCCCTTGACTCCACTCATGATCTCCTACTCTCCTCCTCTCTTGTTACCTCCTCGCATTCCTGTTTACAAGATTTCTTCAGACTGGCTCCCATTTTATGGAACTCTGCGTCACTCCACAAGACTCTCCCCTAGTTTTAAAAGCTTCAAGTGCTCCCTGAAGACTCTACTATTCAGGGAACCATACAACCTACACTAACCTTTCTATCTCCACTGCTATCCCCTTACACCCCATAGCATGCAAGCCTATGAGTCCAGCTGTTTGTAGTTCACCTTCATAAGAGCTGACTACAACAGTGGAACTCTCTGCAGTACCCTCTGCCCATTTGATCCCTGTAATTGTTTTTTATATACCGCATATGTTCATAGTGCTGCAGAACCAGTTGGCGCTTTACAAATACCTGATAATAATAATAATAATAATAATAATAATAATAATAATATCAATAATGCAAGGGTAGCCCCATGTAAAGGGGGTACCTTGTATTCAAAATTCAGTGTGCCGCAGGTGATTGCATGAAAAGGATGTCAGGGATGGAAGGTCTGAAGATTATAAGAAGATGGATGAAGATAGAAGACCACCGCTGAGATGAAGATGGCCACCGTCGTGGATTCAAGTATGGTGAGTACAATCTTTAGGGATTTAGTGTTAGGATTTTTAGAGTGTTTTATTTTAGATAGCCTTTTTTTGGGTGGGTAGTTACTTGTAGAATGGGTTAGTATTTATTTTTATAAAACATAGCTAAATCCCTTTAGAGCAATGCCCTACACAAAGCTGTTTTAAGGTCTATTGCTATAGTTTAGTTTAGGGTTATTATAGGTTTTTTATTTTGGGGTGTTTTTTTTAAGTCGGGCTTTAGTTTTAGAATAGGCTTTTTTATCTTTTCTAATTTTTTTCTATAATAGTTGGTATTTTCATGTAATGGTAGCTTTTTTATTTTCAGATAAGGTTATGTTGTTTTTTGGGGGTAACATAGGGGGTGGTAGGGTTAGAGAGGCTAGGTGGTTAGGGGGCTTAGCTGCTAGTGGGTATTTAGCAATTGGGATTGTGGCGGTTTAAAGGTTCATAGTGTAGAGCAGCAGTTTGGAATAGGGGGGTGGCAGCTTAGAGGTTAATATTGTAGCGGTTAGTTTGCAATGTGGGGATTTAGCAGTGTAGGGGTTAAAAGTGTAGCGGGTACTTTGCAATACAGGTGTATAGCAGTTAAGGGGTTAATAGAGTAGCGGTTTCTTTGCTATGTGGAGGTGTTGCGGTGTAGGGTTATTAGTGTTGTGTGGTACTTTGAGATTGGCTATGTGGCAGTTTAGGGGTTATTAGAGTAGGGGGCTTATGGCTATAGGGTTATCGTGGGAGTAAGGTTTTTTCAATGTTTTTAACTCCATTGAAGTCTATGGGGGAGTATGTTAATGCAGTTGTGATATTCTAATCTTCGCTCTTTGTGCAAGTCGGTTTAGCGCACAAGCGAAAAAAATTACTTTCAACGTATAATACATTCAGTACCCGACAAGCACAAAAGTTGAACAGAGTTAGCATGTAAGCGGGACCGGTAAGTGCAGTATTGTATAAAATTGTTTACAATTAGCCCTTTACAGACTAATATGTAAGTATTATTATTATTATTATCAGGTATTTGAAGAGCGCTAACAGGTTCCGCAGCGCTATGAACATAGTTGGTATCTAAAAACAATTACAGGGATCAAATGGGTAGAGGGTACAGCACTGTTGTAGTCGGCTCTTATGAAGGTAGACTACAAACAGCTGGGCTCATAGGCTTACATGCTATGGGGTGTAAGGGGATAGCAGTGGAGATAGGAAAGTTAGTGTAGGTTGTATTCGTCCCTGAATAGTAGAGTCTTCAGGGAGCACTTGAAGCTTTTAAAAGTAGGGAGAGTCTTGTGGAGCGAGGCAGAGAGTTCCATAAGATGAGAGCCAGTCTGGAGAAATCTTGTAAACGGGAATGTGAGGAGGTAACAAGAGAGAAGAGTAGGAGATCATGAGTAGAGCGAAGGGGTCAGGAGGTAGAGTATCTGGAGACAAGGTCTGAGATGTAGTAGGGAGCAATGCAATTGAGGGCTTTATAAGTCAGACTGAGAATTTTGTGTTTAATCCTGGATGCAAGAGGAAGTCAGTGAAGGGATTGGCGGAGAGGTGAAGCAGATGAAGAGCGAAGTGTAAGGAAGATGAGCCTGGCAGAAGCATTCATTATGGATTGTAAAGGAACTAGGCGGCATCTAGGGAGACCAGAGAGGATGGAGTTGCAGTAGTCGAGCCAGGAAAGGATGAGAGAGTGGATTAAAATCTTACTTGTGTCTTGTGTAAGGAAATGTCTGATTTTAGCAATGTTTTTAAGGTGGAAGCGGCAGGCTTTGGCCAAGGACTGAATGTGAGGAGTGAAAGAAAGATCTGAGTCAAGTGTGACCCCAAGACATTGGGCATGTGAGGTTGGGGTAATGATGCAGTTGTCAACAGTTATAGAGATGGGTGTGGAGATTTTGGAAGAAGGGGGAAAATAATTAGCTCAGTTTTGGAGAGATTTAGCTTGAGGTAGTGAGAGGACATCCAAGATGAGATATGATAGAGACAGTTAGTGACAGGGGTTAGCAAGGAAGGAGATAGTTCTGGTGCAGAGAGGTAGATTTGGGAATCGTCGGCATCAAGATGAAACCCGTGGGACTTTATTAAGGAACCTAGTGAGGACGTGTAGATTGAGAAGAGAAGGGGACCGAAGACAGAGCCTTGCGGTACCTCAACAGAAAGAAGTAACATGGCAGAGGATGCCCCAGAGAAGGCTACACTATAGGTACGGTTAGACAGATAGGAAGAGAACCAAGAGAGAGCCGTGTCACAGATGCCGAAGGATTGGACAGTATGGAGCAAAAGAGGGCGGTCGACAGTATCAAAGGCTGCAGACAGATCAAGGAGGATAAGTAGAGATAAGTGGCCTTGGGATTTTGCTGTAAGTAGGTAATTGATAACCAATTTCTGTCTCTGTTGAGTGAAGGGGGCGAAATCCAGATTGCAGTGGATCAAGGCGGTAGTTTAATGTAAGGAAATGGGATAGACGTGCATATACTAGCTTTTCAAGAAGCTTTGACGCAAGAGGGAGTAGGGAAATAGGTTGGTAGTTGGATTGGGAGGTAGGTTAGAGAGAATGCTTTTTGATGATAGGTGTGACTAATGCATGTTTAAGAGATGTAGGAACTATACCAGTGCTGAGGGAGAGGTTGAAGATGTGTGTGAGTATAGGGTTAAGGGTAGAAGAGAGGAAGGGAAGTAAGTTGTGAGTGGATGGGGTTGAGGGGACAGGTAGTGAGGTGAGAGGATAGTATAAGGGCAGAAACTTCTTCCTCTGTAACAGGGGAAAAGAGCTAAATTAATGGCTATGTGGGTTTTGGATGATTTTGAGCTTTTGAGGGGGTGGGAGACTGGTAGTATGTTGAGAGGTGATTTCATTTCTGATGGAATTGGCAAACTCTTGAGCTGAGAGAAAAGTTGTTGTTGGAAGTGGGGGTGTGCGGAGAAGAGTATTGAATGTGGAGAACAGACGTTTTGGATTTGAAGAAAGAGTAGAGATAAGAGTGGAGAAGTAATGTTGCTTATATAGATTAAGGGCAAAGTAGTAAGAGTTCAAGATGAATTTACAGTGAAAAAAGTCAGCAGTTTGGGAACATCTACGTAGGTACCATGTCAGAGGAGTGTGCCAGGGCTGAGGAAGAGTCTATGTTTTCCAAGCTATGGTAGGTGGGGCCAGATTATCAAGGACCGATGTAAGGGTGGAGTTATAGTGGCAGATAGTTTCATCAGGACAGGAAAAAGAGGGGATGGAAGAGAGAAGAGGATTAAGAGAGCTAGTGAGCTGTTGCTGATCTAGTGACTTGATACTTCTGTGAAGTTTAGTCTGAGGGATAGAAGGAGGGAGAGTTGTAGGGAGGGAGGTGATGTTACAAGTGGTTGTCAGAAAGAGGAAAAGGTGAGTTTGTGAAGTTTGAGATAGTGCATCGACAGCTGAAAATCAGATCAAGTGAGTGACCATCTTTGTGAGTGAGAAAGTCAGTGCATTGTGACAGGCCAAAAGAGGAAGTGAGTTGCAGAAGTTGTTTTGCAGAGGAGGCAGTGGGATTATCAACAGGGAGGTTGAAGTCACTGAGAATGGGGGAAGGGGTACCCGAGGAAAGGAAGTTAGGTAGCCAGGCGGCAAAGTGATCTAGAAATAGATCTGTGGAGCCAGGGGGCGGTATATGACTGCAACGTGTAAAGAGAGGGGAGAGTATAAGCAAATCATGTGTGTTTCGAATTAAGAAAATGTGAGGGAAGAGAAGGACTGTATTTGTTGAAAGGTGCAACTATTGCCAGACCTAGGAGTGTGACTGAAGTGGAGACCCCCATGTGACAATGCAGCAGAGAAAGCAGTGTCTGAATGAGAGAGCAAGGTTTCTGTGAGAGCCAGAAGATTGAGAGAGTGGGAGATAAAGAGGTCATGGATAGAAGTGAGCTTGTTGCAAACAAAGCAAGAGTTCCATAGTGCGCAAGTGAAGGGGGTTGTGGCTTTAGACGCAAGAGGAATGAGATTAAGGTTACCAGAGTTTTGTTTTTGAAGTCTATTGAAGGGTACACATGGGTGTGCAGGGCAAGGAAGCTGTTGGGAACCAGGATTAGGGGAGATGTCACCAGCAGCTAGTATGAGCAAGAGCGAGAGTGACATGAGATGAGATGCGAATTTGCAGTAATGAGACTGTTTTTGTGATGAGTTGCAAGGGGGAGATAGGCCTCTATTTATCAAGCAGTCAACCGCAAATACGCTGGAATTCCACAGCGTATTTGTGGCGAGGCTGATTCGCCATAGTTATCAAGCCCTACAGACTGGCAAAAGTAGAATCTAGTGATGTAACATACGATCCGCCGGACTCAGTCCGACACAGATCGATGGTTACGTCACTCCAGATGTTCCGAACGCAAGTTCGGCACAATCTGACTACTTTTGGTAGTTATCAAAGAACAACCAGGTACACTCACCACTATTCTGGCCCAGCGTACCTGGTTTTCAATCCGCCGCCCTGGAGGCAGTGGATCCCATACGAATCAATGGAAGTCTAACAGCAGCGAGAGCTCATGTTCGCTGCTGCCCGATATCCCATTGATTCCTATGGGAAGTGTCTGCACCTAAGACCCTAACATGTATCCCGAGTCTAAACACCCCTAATCTGCCCCCCTACACTGCCGTCACCTACTTTATACTTATTAACCTCTAAACAGCCGCTCCCGGACCCCGCCGCAACTAAATAAAATGTTTAACCCCTAAACCACTGCTCCCAGACCCTGCATCCACCTACATTATACCTACTAACCCCTAATCTGCCGCCCCCTATACCGCCGCCACATACATAAAGTTATTAACCCCTATCCTGTCGATCCTGGACCCCGCCGCAAATAAATTAATTGTTTAATCCCTAAACCGCCGCTCCCGGAGCCCACCGCCACCTACATTACATTTATTAACCCCTAATCTGCCACCCCCACACTGCCGCCACCTACATTATATCTATTAACCCCTAAACCTAAGTCTAACCCTAATCCTAACACCCCCCTAACTTAAATATTATTTAAATTAATCTAAATAAATATTCCTATAATTAAATAAATTATTCCTATTTAAAACTAACTACCCTCTAAATAACAGAAAATAAAAAAATTACAAGAAGTTTAAACTAATTACACCTAATCTAAGCCCCCTAATAAAATAAAAAATCCCCCCAAAATAATAAAAATCTCTACCCTATACTAAATTACAAATAGCCCTTAAAAGGGCTTTTTGCAAGGGCATTGCCCCAAAGTAATCAGCTCTTTTACCTGTAAAAAAATAAATACACCCCCCAACATTAAAACCCACCACCCACACCCAACCTTACTCTAAAACCCACCCAAACCCCCCTTAAAAAAAACTAACACTATCCCCCTGAAGATCACCCTACCTTGAGCCGTCTTCACCCAACCAGGCCTAAGTCCTCAACGAATCCGGGCGAAGTGGTCCTCCAGATTAGCAGAAGTCTTCATCCAATCTGGCCAGAAGAGGTCCTCCAGATGGGCAGAAGTCTTCATCCAAGCGGCATCTTCTATCTTCTTCCATCCAACGAGGAGCGGCACCATCTTGAAGACATCCGACGTGGAGCATCCATCGATCCCGACGACTAAACAACGAATGACGGTTCCTTTAAATGACATCATCCAAGATGGCGTCCCTTGAATTACGATTGGCTGATAAGATTCTATCAGCCAATCGGAATTAAGGTAGGAAAAATCCGATTGGCTGATGAAATTAGCCAATCGGATTGAAGTTCAATCCGATTGGCTGATCCAATGGCTGATCCAATCAGCCAATAGGATTGACCTCACATTCTATTGGCTGATTTGAACAGCCAATAGAATGCGAGGTCAATCCTATTGGCTGATTGGATCAGCCAATCGGATTGAACTTCAATCCGATTGGCTGATTTCATTAGCCAATCAGATTTTTCCTACCTTAATTCCGTTTAGCTGATAGAATCCTATCAGCCAATCGGAATTCAAGGGACTCCATCTTGGATGACGTCATTTAAAGGAACCTTCATTCGTCGTTTAGTCATCTTAATCGATGGATGCTCCGCGTCGGATGTCTTCAAGATGGTGCCGCTGCTCATCGGATGGAAGAAGATAGAAGATACTGCTTGGATGAAGACCATCTGGAGGACCACTTCGTCCGGATTTGTTGAGGACTTAGGCCTGGCTGGGTCAAGACGGCTTAAGGGGGGTTTGGGTGGGTTTTAGAATAAGGTTGGGTGTGGGTGGGGGGTTTTAATGTTGGGGGGTGTATCTCTTTTTTTACAGGTAAAAGAGCTGATTACTTTGGGGCAATTCCCTGCAAAAAGCCCTTTTAAGGACTATTTGTAATTTAGTATATGGTAGGGAATTTTATTATTTTGGGGGGATTTTTTATTTTATTAGGGGGCTTAGATTAGGTGTAATTAGTTTAAACTTCTTGTAATTTTTTTATTTTCTGTAATTGAGAGGGTTTTTTTGTACTTTAGTTCATTTTAGTTATTTTTATTTAATTGTAGGTAATTGTATTTAATTGTATTTAATTAATTTAATTAATTTAATTGTAGTATAGTGTTAGGTGTAATTGTAACTTAGGTTAGGTTTTATTTTACAGGTATATTTGTATTTATTTTAACTAGGTAGCTATTAAATAGTTAATAACTATTTAATACCTATTGTACCTAGTTAAAATAAATACAAAGTTGCCTGTAAAATAAATATAAATAAATATAAACCCTAAAATAGCTACAATGTAACTATTAGTTATATTGTAGCTAGCTTAGGGTTTATTTTATAGGTAAGTATTTAGTTTTAAATCGGAATAATTTATTTAGTTGTACGAATATTTATTTAGATTAATTTAAATAATATTTAAGTTAGGGGGTGTTAGGGTTAGACTTATGTTTAGGGGTTATTAGATATAATGTAGGTGGCGACGGTGTAGGGGGAGGGCAGATTGGGGGTTAATAAATGTAATGTAGGTGGCGGTGGGCTCCGGGAGTGGTGGTTTAGGGGTTAAACATTTTATTTATTTGCAGCGGGGTCCAGGATTGGCAGGATAGGGGTTAATAACTTTATGTAGGTGACGGCGGTATAGGGGTTGCAGATTAGGGGTTAATAGGTATAATGTAGGTGGCTGCGGGGTCCGGGAGCGGCGGTTTAGGGGTTAATATATTTATTATAGTTGTGGCAGGGTCCAGGAGTGGCAGTTTAGGGATTAATAAGTTTATTTAGTTGCGGAGGGCTCCGGGAGCGGCGGTATAGGGGGTCAAACAGTATAGTGTGGGGGCTTAGTGACAGGCTAGCAAGAAAGCTGCGAATAAGCCGATGAGCAACGAGATCGATGACTGTTAGTTAACAACAGTCCGCTGCTCATCGCACCGTACTTGGTGCGTGGCTTTTTGACAGCTTTCTTGATAAATTTGGCAAACGTATTCAGGTCCGCGGCGGCTATGTTAGGCGAGCTTAGGCAAGCGTATTGGGGCCGGCGAATGCTAGAAAGTAGACAGCTTGATAAATAGAGGCCATAGAGTCTTCAGGAATGTGTGAAGTTCATGAATACAAATGTAGGTGAGGTTAAGTGAGATGGGCTAATGAGCAGTGCAAGTGGTGAGGGGTAAGGAGTAATTGAGTAAAGTAGTTTGTTAAACAGACAAAAGGTGGCAAAAAGGAATTTGAAGCTATTTAGCATTTTTACAAAATAGTCAAACAGTGTATAAAACTCAGTATTAAAACAGAACTTGCCTAATCCCTTGTTTAATCCTTGTTCTATTCTTGTATAATTCGTTGTGCCTCACTTAAGAGATGTGAACAGACGATATTACAATATTGCTATCTAAGCCTGTATTGCTACCAATGCATTGCTTTCCCAATAGCAGTGTTTAAGTTTATTGGCCAGAGCATTCATCTGATTGCAATAAATTAGGTAATTACCTGATCAAAGACAGTCAAAGACCATTTGGAAAATTTGATTCAGGGTGAGTTTAGTTAAAAAAACAGACAATAGAATTTGTGGGAGGCTGGGGTTATACCATTAGGGGAATTATAAATTTAGGAATCATAAAAAATATTTGCAAGGTAAGAACATCACATAGATGAAGACAAGATATCAGCAGAGTAAATACAAAAAATATTACACAGACTACAGGCAAATGCAAAAAAGAGAGACTTGCAGTACAAATGACACAAAAGCAGGGAAATTGGCAGGATTTGAATGCAGGGACCCAATTCACATACCTGTCAGTATATTTATAAGAATCTCAGTAGTGCTCTCCAAATAATATGTTAGTCTATGGCAGGGTTATAACACAATATATTTAATAATTATTCTTTAAAATAAACCCTCCATCAATATGCATCTACTAGAAACCATAAAATTAATATAAATACCTGAATTATTTTTATTAGTTAATATCTATGAACACATTGGAATATATTTGTAATACCAGAATATGAAACAATATTATACAGGTTTTAAAAAAAAACTATTAAGATATGCTATACTTCTTACAAAGCTCATAAAAGTTTACCTTTAAAAACAGCCTTATTTACAAATAGCCTTTCATTCAATTTACACAATGAGATTCTAAGTAAAATACTCAGCTATTTACCCACGCTTATTCTAACACAATTCTAATTTAAAACATCAAAAATTTTCACAGAAAAATTACTTAGCCTACAAGATACAAATTTGACACTATATAGGGCTATGAATACCAGTTTTAAAATACAATCTATTTCTTTAAATCTGCTACATATGGCAACAATGAATGTTTTGCTTTAAATGTTTTGTATACAAAAGGCAAGCTAAGAGCTATTTAAGACTATGAAATACAGTTTAGAACATACATTTCTCTCTTCAATCTATCAATAATCTTTAAATACTTTACCAGGATGAACACCAATCGATATCCGATATCTCTCAGCAGGTTTTAATCTCACCTCAGAAATACCAATAAATATATTTTGCCATCAATGAGAAAAGGTAGATCAGCTTTGCTAGAGTAGTGGTATATTTCACACCCAAACCAGTTACAAGTCAGCTCAGCAGAATCTGTCTGTCTTCCTATCTTGCATTAGCTTATATGAGTTTCCATCATGGGTGAGGATATGGGAAGTCCTTTTCGGAAAACCTGCTTTGTTATTGGCCCTTACGCTTGTCTCTTCTGATTGGTTCACCTTGTGAATGTATGTTGTCAAGGAGATGCATCCTTGCAACAACCAATCATCTCTTGGTTGCAATTCTCGCATCATAACACCGGGGCAGCGTGATAACAGCACAGCAATACATTTCACCATACAACATTTTTAAACAATTCATTATTTCTATGAAATAGTTATTCATTAGACCATAACTTCCTGCATCAATCTCTCACAATATCAATCACAGATGGGGTAATATCACATCACCTCTCTGATCATTTTGATGTGAAACATCATGTGTCTAACATTATATTATATTAAAGCAAATTAATACTGCTAATTATTCTGAAATTAATGGCATTTATACATCTGTTATATATGTATTTACACAAATACAGCATGTTCTACATCTCCAACAAATTCTGCCTGCATGAATTTTCCTATGGTCCATCTGAATTAAAAATGTGTTATTAATTATTTTTATTTTTTTTAGGTCCATAAATATTCTTAAAATAATACAGATGCTGGGGGGCGGAGCTTGGCCGTTCAGGGAAATGGCTGCGTAGAGAAACAGCTCCCAGGCCCTAAGTCATCAAATCCAGCAGCCATCCTCGACCCAAGCCTTAAAAACTGCCCCAAATCGAAGGTGAATGCCTTCCCACCCTGGTCTCACCCTCCGATAGCCGTTTGTGCTCTCTACCTAACCCGGAACCGCTCACAACATCAGGCGCGGTCCGGGACTCAGGGGGCACCACGCAGACAGGCCTTAACGGCTCCAGGGCAGTGTTTATCTCTCCGGGGAGCAGCATGACAGACCGGCAGCTGCAGGCACCTACCACCTGACGACCACACCATCAGCCGCATCTAAAGCCCGTTGTCACACATCATAGCCGCACATACTGAGGCCCCACGGCAAGGTGTCACGCGCCCAAGGTCACAGAAGCTAACGGCTTAGGCCGCACACAGCACCACAGCACAGCACAGCTAGTCATCAAGGGCTGCCAAACAAGTCACAGCTACAGGGGATCAGGCACCTCAAAGGAGCACTGCTGAGGAGAAGAGTATAAACTACACAGCCTGCAGCAGCGCATGTGAAGCACCCACGCCACAGTCACTTTGGGTAATACCTCCCTGCTGCATCAGACAGCAAAACAAAAGCTACAAGGGCCACAGACACAGGGAGCAACATCTCTACACAGCTTCTTTGAGGTAACAGGACTTTCTTAGACTTTTCTCACTTATCTTCATTAAGACAAGCCCTGCATATGCTTACACAGTGTTTAGGGTGAAACTGCCAAAGCACTATACTAATCACATCTAAGGCACAAACCTCACCTCTGACTTATAATACCTCAAGAAGTGGCATCATCTGTCCTTTAACACCTGCCTTCCCCAACCCACACAAGCATGCCTGGGAAAAAATCAGTTAAACCAGATGGTGCTCAGCAACCCAGGATCATGCAGCAATTTTTAAAGCAACATGAACCCACCTCAAAATCGGCACAACCTACCTCTGACGGTAATATGCCTACATCAAGTCCACAGTTCAGTACCCAGGTTGAAAGCCCTGCCCCCACCACCAATCCAACAATCACTAAAGAGGACCTTAAATCCCTGTGCACTAAAGAAGATTTCAAAGAAATGCTCACTGAAGTGAAGGGATGGTATGGTGATTTGAAAAAAGACCTATCAAGAGTGACGCAAAGAGTTACTAACCTAGAGGAAAATCACAATACAGCCAGCAACGACATCAATCACATGTCCCGCTTACTCTATGATCAGGAAGAAACCATATACAACTTACTAGAGAAAGTGGAGGACTTGGATAATAGGGGCAGGAGGAACAATCTGAGAGTACGTGGGATACCAGAAACCATCCAACAAGGAGCTCTGGAGGGCTGCTTACAGGCGCTGTTCCGCACAGTAAGAGGAGATGAGCATGCACCTGAAGTGGTTATTGAAAGAGCGCATAGAGCCCTCAGGGCGAAACCACCACCCAAAGCACCCCCCAGGGATGTGATCCTGAAGCTACTGCATTTCAAAGACAAAGAAGACATACTCAAGCAAAAACAAGATCTCACTCATGCTGGCATTCGCATCCAAATCTTTACAGATTTGAGCCCTACAACACTCCAAAAAAGAAGGGATTTGAATCATATAACCACAGTACTCCGAGAGAAGAAGATCGCCTATCGCTGGGGGTTCCCAGTTAGCATCATTGCAACTACTGGCAATACCACAGCTATCTACAAAACTCAAGATGATTTACCCCGCTTTTGTGAAACCCTACAGATACACATCCCGACAGAGGAACAAATGAAAGAAGGCCCTGCACCAAGGTTCCCGCCAGGGAGTCGGGCACGACCTACAACCACAACCAACACTGAACGGGACAATCATAAACACCCCTCACTGGTGACTGTAGCTGATGATGTGGAAGAACCACATCAATTAATGGACTGCTCGCTCCCACGGTCCCGGCCGGGGATCAGTTCCTGACCGGAGAATACAGGTCGTATATAATGCAATGTTATCTTTAAATTTGCTTTTCAAATGCTGGGTTTGATGACGGGGATATTACCCTACTTATCTGGTTGATTGTTATTATTGACTACTGTTTTCATAGATTTCTAGAGTTTTATACATTTACTTGATATTGGCACCCGCAACTAGGTAGCTGCACCTTTTGTGTACAATAACTGTTTGCAACTTTCTCCTCCCCCTATCCTCTTTCCACCCCCTCTTCCCATTTCTCTTTCACCCACCTCCCCCCCTCCTTTAACACATAGAGACTGAGAGTCCTAGAAATCATACAACCCACAGACTCACAGAAGGAGCAGAGCCTACAGAATAGCCAGACATTGCCCAGCCTCCAGCACACTAACACATTAACAGACAGGTATAAGGACAGCGAAATATCTCTGACATTGTCCAGCTAAGCACACTGAACATCGGAGACATGCAGTCACGCCCCATTAAACTCATAACCATCAATGCTAAAGGGCTCAACAGCCCCGAAAAGAGATCAATTGCTTTCACACAATTACATAGAGCAGGAGGGGACATTGTCTGTATCCAGGAGACCCATTTCAAAAAAGGGAGGGAGCCTAGGTATACCACCCATAGGTATAGCAACTTCTACCTAGCCTCAGGCTGTTCAAAAAAAGGCGGAGTGGGTATCTTCATCAGGAACACAGTTCCCTTCCAACCTACCCTGGTACTCAAGGATCCCAATGGATCATATCTGTTAGTGGTGGGGACACTGTTTGGTTCACATATCACAATTGCTAATGTTTACTTGCCAAATCAGGGCCAGCACACTGTATTCAAACAGCTGATACAACTACTACTAGAACATGCAAGAGGCATAGTATTTCTGGCAGGAGACTTTAACCTACCATTGGACCCCACCCATGACACCTCAACAGGAAAAACCAACATACCACACAAAGTAATCAAAACAATTAATCTGCAACTTCACTCACTAAAATTGCACGACATATGGAGATCATTCCATCCAGACACCCGAGACTATACTTTTTTCTCACATCCACACCACGTATATACTAGAATTGACTACCTTATAACAGACCAACTTGGCCTCTCTCTCATAAACAACACTGTTATATTACCAATCACTTGGTCAGACCATGCCCCTGTACAGTGTACACTGGACTGGCCAGACATGCCCGCAAAACCACACTTGTGGAGACTTGACGAACACATCTTAGACAACCCAGTGCACAAACTGGCAATTCACACAACACTACGGCATTACTTTATTGAAAACCCATTGGAGGCCCTACCCACCTCCACGACATGGGAAGCACACAAATGTGTGATTAGGGGTGAGTTCATAAAGCTCAAAGCTAATGAAACTAAGCAGAATAGACAGTTTTTGAACTCATCCCTATCCCAGATTCGATATTGGGAAACTGAGTTAAAAAAGAATACCTCATCTTCCACAATATTAGAATCCCTGACTGCAGTAAAGACTGCATTGAACAATCACCTTATTAAAGAGTACCAGAGGAAGGCATCAATGTTACAACAAAAATATTTTGAGATGAGCGATAAAATAGGCTCATCACTAGCTAAGGCGCTGAAGCGCAAACAATTAAACACGCACATACACACCCTAACTGATGCATCAGGGCACGCACAGAAAGAGAGTGAGAAAATAGCTGAGACTTTCAGACGATACTACGAAGCTCTATACAACATCACTAACAATAGCTCACAGTCACACATAGATGCCTACTTAAGGGACATTCAACTGCCCTCCCTCTCACGAGAGGACATGGAGCAACTAGACAGACCAATAACAACTGATGAGATTAAGTTAGCCATCAAAAGCATGCCAAATGGAAAGAGCCCAGGACCAGATGGGCTAGGGGTTAAATATTACAAAGACTTCACACATCACCTACTCACACCCCTCGCCTCCCTATTTAATTCATTGTTGCAAGAGGGTGGATTCCCTGATCAGATGCTAGAGGCAAACATCACTGTCCTTCCTAAACTGGGAAGATCCCCGGATAGACCGGAGAACTTCCGCCCGATCTCGCTCCTCAACGTGGATGTAAAAATCTACGCCAAGGTGCTAGCTAATAGAATCAATAAGATCCTCCCCGCACTGATACACCCGGATCAAGTGGGGTTCGTGCCAGGGAGAGAAGCTCGCGACAACACGCTGAAAGTGCTACAACTAGTGTCACACGCCCAGCAACAGAACACGCCCCTAATATTGGTCTCTACGGACGCAGAAAAGGCGTTCGACCGGGTGCACTGGCCTTTTCTAAAAGCAGTCCTGGCCAAAATGCAATTCAGCGAAGCCTTTATCAAACAAATATTTGCCCTCTATGAAAATCCCACGGCTAGAGTGAAAGTTAATGGCCTGCTATCTGACAGATTCCATATCAGAAACGGGACCAGGCAGGGGTGCCCACTCTCTCCGCTCCTTTTCGCCATTACCATAGAGGTGCTGGCGCAAAAAATAAGAGAGGACCCCCAGATCTCGGGTATAAAGACTAAATCGCGCACACACAAGTTGGCATTATATGCCGACGACGTCCTATTGACACTCACTGACATAGGGACTTCCCTTCCCAGAATTCTAGATACTTTCAGAGAATACGGACGACTCTCTAACTTCCACCTTAACGTCACCAAATCAGAAATACTGAACGTTACATACAACCCAGAGGAACTAATTACAGCACTAGGTGACTGTCCCCTGAGATTACAGCAAGATAAGCTGAAATACTTGGGGATATATATCTCCCCGGATGTTCAGACTATCTTTCAAGAAAACTACAAAAACCTAGAAACCACGCTGATAGCGGACTTGTCCAGATGGAAGAACAAGTCTATCTCTTGGCTTGGACGAATAAATGTCATTAAGATGAATGTGCTACCCAGACTGCTTTACATACTCCAGACAACACCAATTCCCCTCCCGGGGAACTACCTACTAAAATTGCAAAACTTAATAGAGCAATACATCTGGGGGGGGGTCAGACCCAGAGTAGCCAGGAGAACTTTGTATCTACCTAGGGACAGAGGGGGACTGGGAGTCCCAAACATACAAACGTACAAACAGGCAATCACGCTAGGCAGACTGTTAGATTGGTGCTCCAATGACCCCAACAAAGAATGGGTACGACTAGACTGTGACATCTTGGACACAAACAACGCGGGACTAGGTGCCTGGACTCTGGAGAAGGATAGACATACAGCCATAACAAAATACCCCTTGTTGATGGACTTCTACTCAGTATGGGACAAGATAGTATGTACCACGACACACATCACGACTAAACACTCTCCACTGACTCCCATCTATCACAATGCAGAGCTGCCATGGAACTACCCAGACAATAGAACCACCCCCGACACACCCTTTAAAGACTACACCATCATGACACTGACTGATGGACATAAGCTCAAGACTCACGCGGTTATCTCTGAAGAACTATCTAACCTGACGATGAGCTGGTACTCACATACGCGGCTAAATCATTATCTCATGACACACAAACACAGATCATGCCTTACTAGACCACCTACCACATTTGAGACCTTATGCCTGAAAGACACACCAACTGCACATGCAATCTCATTACTCTACAAACTTTTACTGACAGACGAAGCCCAGACACTCCCCTCTTACACAAAAGCATGGGAAAGAGAGTGGCAGACCGAGATAGGCTATGAGGACTGGCAGAATGCCTTTCTAGTGACCAAAACATCCTCAATATCTATGAGAGTGCAAGAATCTAGTTATAAATGCATGGCAAGGTGGTACCTCACACCTAGTAGGCTGCAGAAGATTTACAAACAGGCCTCTGGCAAATGCTGGAGAGACTGTGGAGAACAAGGCACACCTACACACATATGGTGGGACTGCACTAAGCTAGATGAATACTGGGTCGCAATTCTTAACCACATGGAACTAGTCCTGGGGAAACCCCTACAAAACACCCCAAAAACATTACTATACCTTTCTCTGCCCAAATTACCCTGTAAAGCGAGCAGAGCTCTACTAATACTTATGCTGAACGGAGCAAAATTACTGATCCCAAAACATTGGAAGTCTAGAATCACACCGACTTTTAAAGAATGGCAAGAACAAGTAGACACGCTGCTACGACTAGAAAGATACCACCACACTCAACATGGCACAGTAGACACACACGAGATAATGCTGGAGCGCTGGGCAACACACAGACAACAGACAACGTAAGACAACACAGCTGATAGCACAGACTACTGAAACCCTCAATGACACTTCCCTTCCCCAACCCTCTCCCTCCCTTCCCCCCCCACCTTTCCCCACCACCTTCACCTACCACTCATGAAACGCAAATAAGCAAGACCCACACAATCCCAAACAACGGGAATACGGAGAATGAATGGCATCATAAAATCCCCGCTACTGCACATAGCAAACAGATCCCATGTACATCCCCCCTTCCCTTTTCTCTCTCTCCCATTCTCCAGCAACTTAGATCTGTAGTTGTATAGCTTAGTAGGACTGGCCGTAGAGTGCCAGAGACAGTGCACTAATGGACTTTGGACTTTCAATATACAAGTGCACTCAGAACTGCTTTTTGATCCTCCAGGACTTTAACTTTACCTGCCCTATGAGCAGTTTGCAATTTACTATGCTTTAAGGGGCCAAGGGAAGAACGTTCTTTATGTTAATTCATATATCACAATTTGTAATACACTGCTTCAGCGAACCTGTATTTGCACACCTCATGGAAAATTTGAAAAGTTTGTAACCATTTGAACATCTTTGAATAAAGCTCTTTTGAAAAAAAAAAAAAAAAAAAAAAAAAATAATACAGATGCTAAGACATTTTATGCTTCAAAAAAAATATATATATATATATATAAATGTATATATATATATATATATACACACACACACATTCATTTCTATGTAGTATCTTGTATTTATCATCTTTTAAAAATAAAAGTAAATACAGAGGTTATTATTCTGACATAGTTAAACATTTTAGACCGACTAAAATAGTCACCTATCAAGCTTAGCAACTACTCATGTAATATTAGAAAATTAGACCATCTCCCAAATTTTTATATTCAATACATTCTGAGACATACATTCAAATATGTTTATTTGCTGTATTTTTAGTAAATTTCAAAGTTACACTAAAACATATGTTTTTGCTGGCCAATTTTTTACTGTCTCAATATACAACAGAATTAACAAATCTATGCTAATCACTATGTAGCCAGAATTTTACCTGTTTATCTACTTTATGAACCCAGGATGTTGTCTTCATAAACAGCAGAGATTATTTTACGAGTAGTTGTAAAAATCACAATACAACATATTTTCTATATAGACGTGTATTTGATGTTTAGGGGTAATTAACAAGCCTGTGTTAATTATCATTTCTCTATTATTTTGATCAGCTTTTCACTGCTGATTACAGACTCAGCGTCCCTCTCACCACAGGTAGTAGTATGCTGATCTAGGTGCCATGCTTATCTTTGTTTGAAAAAGATCTAATCTCATCAAGTGGTGATATAAAAAAAAATATTTTGAAGTTTGTATTTGGCTAGGGAGCAAATGTCCCCTTTTGAAGTTTCTTTAGACATCCTGCATGTATTTAAAGGGCCACTAAAACCAAAATGTTTTTTTCATGATTCAGATAGAAAATACAAATTTAAACAACATTACAATTTACTTCTATTATTTATTTTGCTTAATTTTTTAGATATCCTTAGTTGAAGAAAAAGCAATGCACATGGGTGAGCCAATCACACGAGGCTTCTATGTGCAGCTACCAATCAGCAGCTACTGAGCATATCTAGATATGCTTTTCAGCAAAGAATATCAAGAGAATAAAACAAATGAGATAATAGAAGTAAATTCAAAAGATGTTTAAAATTGCATTCTCTTTCTAAATCATGAAAGTAAAAATGTGGGTTTCATGTCCCTTTAAGTCTTGAAATGTGTATTCAAATCATGGGGGTTTTGAATCAATCCTGACATCAGAATTGCAGTCCTACTTTAGTAATATCTGATAAAAAGATGGTTTCATACATAAACACATTCCCTTGTCCTATGACATATATATATATATATATATATATATGTCATTTACCTGTACCCTGACATACCAAAGAGAGACTTGCAGTACAAATGACACAAAAGCAGGGGAATTGGCAGGATTTGAATGCAGGGGCCCAATTCACATACCAAAAGAGAGACTTGGGGGCCTATTTAACAAAGGTCTGTCGGACCTGATCCAACAGTGCGGATCAGGTCCAACAGACTGCGCTGAATGCGGAGAGCAATATGCTCTCCATATTCTGCATTGCACCAGCAGCTCTTGTGAGCTGCTGGTGCAATGCCGTCCCTTGCAGATTCGCGGCTAATCGGCCGCCAGCAGGGGGGTGTCAATCAACCCGATCGTACTCGATCGGGTTGAATTGTGGCGATGTCTGTCCGCCGGCTCAGAGCAGGTGGACAGGTTATGGAGCCGCAGTCTTTAGACCACTGCTTCATAACTGGTGTTTCTGGCGAGCCTTCAGTGCCCTCAAGCTTCTTCTGGAGCTTGATAAATGGGCCCCTTGCAGTACAAATGACACAAAAACAGGGGCCCAATTCACATACCAAAGAGAGACTTGCAGTACAAATGACACAAAAGCAGTGAAATTGGCAGGATTTATGCAAATTTTCAATACTGCAGTGCTGGGTAAAGAAAAGCTATTAAACAAGAGGAAGCAGCAGAAAGCATCCCCAGTGGGAGATTGGAGAGAGCCTAAACTATTCAATAATTAAAAATTGTTCCTGCAGAAGTTTAAAATACAATGAACTGTCATCAGCTGCATGTCTAACTACATTGTGCCTTTAAGTATCTGCAGCTATCTAAATTCGCAGCAGACATATAATCTCCCTCTTAAACATTAAGAGGTACTTGGTAGTCCAGTTGGTAATAAGCTTATTTCCTGCTGTTTTATCTGTTATGTTTGATCAAGCTGCTACATTAACCTTGCCTGGTTTGCAGTCTTAAGTAAAGCTATATTGTTGCTAAATAATCACTTTAATCTCCCATTGATTTTACTGCAATAATTTGTTTAGCAAGCATTTTTATGTGAAGACAGGTATGGAGACTATGTTACCAATTATTCATCATGATCTAGTGCTTGTTACACAATAACAATTGTAAGATACTGTTACTAAACAATTACCATAATCTTTCTTGACTTGCAATTTTTGTGATGCAAAGTTTGTCCAAAGTTTTGAGTTTCTAGAATCTCATGTGTTTTGAAAGTGGTATATTAATGAAATCATCATAATAATATGTAGTTAACACAAAATAAATGATATTTGTACTTGCATAAATTGATAGTGTTAGATAACTGTTTATGGCTAAATGCAAGTAAAATGATGTTTTATTTACTACTTTATTAGTACATACTGACTTGTAAAAAGTTTTGTTTAACAAACTTTATTTCTTTAAAGGAATCTTTGGCATTACTGACATTGGGCCAGATTACGAGTGGTGCACCAACAGTTATCGTGTCTGTTTGCTGATATCTATCTAGGATGCTGATATCTACCACTGTAGTTTCCGGCTTGCTTTCGTAAGACCGCTGCTCTTTAACTTCTTCACCACCTGTTAGGTGGCGGACTGCGATCATCCAAATCCAATACGATCGGATGATTGACATATCAGCTAGTGGCTGATTGGCTGCAAATGTGCAGGGGGCGGCATTGCACAAGCATTTCACAAAACACATCAAAAATACATTACAAAGTACACTTACACTCATAATAACGCCATCTAATAAAAATGATTAACAAAATACAGGGAGTGCAGAATTAGTAGGCAAGTTGTATTTTTGAGGATTAATTTTATTATTGAACAACAACCATGTTCTCAATGAACCCAAAAAACTCATTAATATCAAAGCTGAATAGTTTTGGAAGTAGTTTTTAGTTTGTTTTTAGTTTTAGCTATTTTAGGGGGATATCTGTGTGTGCAGATGACTATTACTGTGCATAATTATTAGGCAACTTAACAAAAAACAAATATATACCCATTTCAATTATTTATTTTTACCAGTGAAACCAATATAACATCTCTGACATTCACAAATATACATTTCTGACATTCAAAAACAAAACAAAAACAAATCAGTGACCAATATAGCCACCTTTCTTTGCAAGGACACTCAAAAGCCTGCCATCCATGGATTCTGTCAGTGTTTTGATCTGTTCACCATCAACATTGCGTGCAGCAGCAACCACAGCCTCCCAGACACTGTTCAGAGAGGTGTACTGTTTTCCCTCCTTGTAAATCTCACATTTGATGATGGACCACAGGTTCTCAATGGGGTTCAGATCAGGTGAACAAGGAGGCCATGTCATTAGATTTTCTTCTTTTATACCCTTTCTTGCCAGCTACGCTGTGGAGTACTTGGACGCGTGTGATGGAGCATTGTCCTGCATGAAAATCATGTTTTTCTTGAAGGATGCAGACTTCTTCCTGTACCACTGCTTGAAGAAGGTGTCTTCCAGAAACTGGCAGTAGGACTGGGAGTTGAGCTTGACTCCATCCTCAACCCGAAAAGGCCCCACAAGCTCATCTTTGATGATACCAGCCCAAACCAGTACTCCACCTCCACCTTGCTGGCGTCTGAGTCGGACTAGAGCTCTCTGCCCTTTACCAATCCAGCCACGGGCCCATCCATCTGGCCCATCAAGACTCACTCTCATTTCATCAGTCCATAAAACCTTAGAAAAATCAGTCTTGAGATATTTCTTGGCCCAGTCTTGACATTTCAGCTTGTGTGTCTTGTTCAGTGGTGGTCATCTTTCAGCCTTTCTTACCTTGGCCATGTCTCTGAGTATTGCACACCTTGTGCTTTTGGGCACTCCAGTGATGTTGCAGCTCTGAAATATGGCCAAACTGGTGGCAAGTGGCATCTTGGCAGCTGCACGCTTGACTTTTCTCAGTTCATGGGCAGTTATTTTGCGCCTTGGTTTTTCCACACGCTTCTTGCGACCCTGTTGACTATTTTGAATGAAACGCTTCATTGTTCGATGATCACGCTTCAGAAGCTTTGCAATTTTAAGAGTGCTGCATCCCTCTGCAAGATATCTCACTATTTTTGACTTTTCTGAGCCTGTCAAGTCCTTCTTTTGACCCATTTTGCCAAAGTAAAGGAAGTTGCCTAATAATTATGCACACCTGATATAGGGTGTTGATGTCATTAGACCACACCCCTTCTCATTACAGAGATGCACATCACCTAATATGCTTAATTGGTAGTAGGCTTTCGAGCCTATACAGCTTGGAGTAAGACAACATACATAAAGAGGATGATGTGGTCAAAATACTCATTTGCCTAATAAATTCTGCACACAGTGTATATTGCATTAAAAAGTTATAAAGGCTCAAAGATATGAGGGTGATTTGCTATTATTTACTCTTAAGACTGCTGCTCTTTGACTCAACCGCTGCCTATGAGGCTGTGGACATCAATCTGCCTGATCTCATATGATCAGGTTGATTGACACCCCCTGCAGGGGGCATTAGTTCACGAGAACTGCTTGTGCAATGTTAAATGCCGACAGCCTGTGTTGTTGGCATTTAACGATGAAGGGCGGACATGATTCGCTATAGCAAATGTCCACCCAGAGTATAATAAATCTACCCCACAGTCTCAGGTGATAGAAAGAAAAAAGCAGGCAAAGGGCTTTAACATTGAGATATATATATATATATATATATATATATACGGTATATGTATATATATATACGGTATATATATATATATATATATATGTGTGTGCAGATGTATTTATATGTGTATTTATGTATTTACAGATTTACAGACATATACCCATATATAAACACACATATACAGTATATACATATATATGTATACACACATATATATTTTCACATTCAAATGTTCTTCACATAGCAGGAATATCTAATAATACAAGGAATATCTATAAATACAAAGAACATATTCTACCAGCAAGTCCCCCATATTCCATCCAAGTCTATGTGATCATTTATTTTTTGGGGGGTAAAATATCACATGTATTTGTAATAAAGCAAAATATGCCAGTTTTTATTTAAAGGGACAGTAAACCTTAAAAATAATGTTATATAATTCTGCACTATGTGCAGAATTATATAACATTATTTTTAAGGTTTACTGTCCCTTTAAGATAGCAAGGATAACTTGCCACAAACTTGTAGCAAATTTTCACTTTAAGTCTGCTTAACTTGCTGCAAGTTTGAACTGGCAAGTGTGTTTACTTGCAGCATAACTGCTGCACAAGTTCTAGTTGACGCTTTTCTTAACTTGCAGCAATTTTGGGTGGTAAGTCTCTAGCAAGAGGTAATTTGTAATTTTGAGACAAGTCAGCAGCAAGAGCTCTACATGTCTCCGGCAAATATTTGTTAAGTCAACAGCAAGAGCTCTGCAGGTTTGCAGCAATTTTCTGGCAAGTCAACAGCAAGAGTTCTGCAAGTCTCCTGCAAATGTTTGACAAGTCAACAGTAAGAGCTCTGCAAGTCTCCTGCAATTTTCTGACAAGTCAACAGCAAGAGCTCTGCAAGTCTCCTTTAATATGTTGACAAGTTGATAGCAAGGCCTCTGCAATTCTGTTGCAAATCTCAGACAACTCAATAGTAAGAGTGCTGTAAGTCTGTGGCAAATCTCTGACATGTATGTCACAATTAAGTGCAGTGTCTGTCACAAGTGTCTGCCATAAGAGCACTGCAAGTTTACTGCTATATGTGTAGATTATAAGTACAAATTAATAATTTGTTAATATTAAATTGTTTTTTTTCTTCAAAAGTTAGTTTATGTAAGTTATTTGTATGAATTTAATAAATTTCAGAGTTGTAGCTATATATTATCTGAGAGAATATACTATGTCAGGTAATATATTACTTAAAGTATTCTAATATTAGTGTTATAACACAAATATTATTATCTCAGTTACAGTACAGACTTTAAGGCATTCTGCTTATACAGCGATTGTCAGTTCTGCCCATGTTCGATATGTTTAAAGCTTGTACCTCTATTTCAGTGGTTTTTTCCAGCATTGTGTGTACTGTATATGTATAGTTTTATTGTGCACATATTATATGAAAATGCAAACATCTCATTATGTTTTTATATGCATTTGCAAATAAAGAAGTATATGTTTCTTTGTTCTACTTACAGCAATTTTGGTGGGGTTCTGGAATCTAACCCGCTGTATAAATTGTGCCCTGCTTTAATATATTAAAACTTGGAAAATAATCACCTAGATTACGAGTCTTGCGTTAGGCTTAAAAAGCAGTATTGGCCGGTCCCAACGCTGCTTTTTAACGCCCGCTGGTATTACGAGTCTTGCAGGTACAGGTGGACCGCTCACTTTTTTGGCCAGACTCGGAAATACCGCAAATCCACGTACGTCAATTGCGTATCCTATATTTTCAATGGGACTTGCATAGCACCGGTATTATGAGTCTGACCAAATGTGAGCGGTAGACCCTCTCCTGTCAAGCCTGGTACCGCATTTAAAAGTCAGTAGTAAAGAGTTTTATACTACAACGCATAGCATAAAACTCTTAACTAAAGTGCTAAAAAGTACACTAACACCCCTAAACTACCTATTAACCCCTAAACCGAGGCCCTCCCACATCGCAAACACTAAAAATAATTTTTTTAACCCTTAATCTGCTGAACCGGACATCGCCGCCACTATAATAAATATATTAACCCCTAAACCGCCGCACTCCCGCAATGCAAACACTATTTAAATATTATTAACCCCTTATCTACCGGCCCTAACATCGCCGACACCTACCTACATTTATTAACCCCTAATCTGCCGCCCCCAAAGTCGCCGCCACTATAATAAAGTTATTAACCCCTAAACCTAAGTCTAACCCTAACCCCCCCTAACTTAAATATAATTTAAATAAATCTAAATAAAATGACTACATTTAACTAAATAATTCCTATTTAAAACTAAATACTTACCTATAAAATAAACCCTAAGCTAGCTACAATATAACTAATAGTTACATTGTAGTTAGCTTAGGGTTTATTTTTATTTTACAGGCAACTTTGTATTTATTTTAACTAGGTATAATAGTTATTAAATAGTTATTAACTATTTAATAACTACCTAGTTAAAATAAAGACAAATTTACCTGTAAAATAAAACCTAACCTAAGTTACAATTACACCTAACACTACACTACAATTAAATTAATTACCTAAATTAAATACAATTAATTACAATTAAATAAAATTATCTTAAGTACAAAAAAAACAAAACACTAAATTACAGAAAATAATAAACAAATTACAAGATTTATAAATTAATTACACCTAATCTAATCCCCTAACAAAATAACCCCCCCCCCCAAAATAAAAAACCCTACCCAAAATTACAAATAGCCCTTTAAAGGGGCCTTTTGCGGGGCATTGCCCCAAAGTAATCAGCTCTTTAACCTGAAAAAAAAAATTACAATTCCCCCCCAACTTTAAAACCCACCACCCACACAACCAACCCTACTCTAAAACCCACCCAATCCCCCCTTAAAAAACCTAACACTAACCCCCTGAAGATCACCTTACCGGGAGACGTCTTCACCCAACCGGGCCGAAGTCCTCAATGAAGCAGGGAGAAGTCTTCATCCAAGCCGGACGAAGTGGTCCTCCAGACGGACAGAAGTCTTCATCCAGACGGCATCTTCTATCTTCATCCATCCGGCGCGGAGTGGGTCCATCTTCAAGACATTCGACGCGGAGCATCCTCTTCTTCCGATGGCTAAACACAGACGCAATGTTAATTTAAATTACATCATCCAAGATGGCGTCCCTTCAATTCTGATTGGCTGACAGAATTCTATCAGCCAATCGGAATTAAGGTAGAAAAAATCCTATTGGCTGATGCAATCAGCCAATAGGATTGAACTGGCATTCTATTGGCTGATTGGAACAGCTAATAGAATGCCAGCTCAATCCTATTGGCTGATTGGATCAGCCAATAGGATTGAACTTCAATCCTATTGGCTGATTGCATCAGCTAATAGGATTGAACTTCAATCCTATTGGCTGATTGCATCAGCTAATAGGATTTTTTCTACCTTAATTCCGATTGGCTTGGATGACGTCATTTAAAGGAACCTTCATTCTTTGTTTAGCCGTCGGAAGAAGAGGATTCTCTGCATCAGATGTCTTGAAGATAGACCCGCTCCGTGCTGGATGGATGAAGACTTCTACCGGCTTCGTTGAGGACTTCGACCCGGTTGGGTGAAGACATCTCCTGGTAAGGTGATCTTCAGGGGGTTAGTGTTAGGTTTTTTTAAGGGGGGATTGGGTGGGTTTTAGAGTAGGGTTGGTTGTGTGGGTGGTGGGTTTTAATGTTGGGGGGGTTGTAATTTTTTTTTCAGGTTAAAGAGCTGATTACTTTGGGGCAATGCCCCGCAAAAGGCCATTTTAAGGGCTATTTGTAATTTAGGGTAGGGTAGGGTTTTTTATTTTGGGGGAGCTTTTTTATTTTGTTAGGGGGATTAGATTAGGTGTAGTTAGTTTAAAAATCGTGTAATTTCTTTATTATTTTCTGTAATTTAGTGTTTGGTTTTTCTTGTACTTTAGATAATTTTATTTAATTGTAATTAATTGTATTTAATTTAGGTAATTAATTTAATTGTAGTGTAGTGTTAGGTGTAATTGTAACTTAGGTTAGGTTTTATTTTACAGGTAAATGTCTTTATTTTAACTAGGTAGTTATTAAATAGTTAATAACTATTTAATAACTATTGTACCTAGTTAAAATAAATACAAAGTTGCCTGTAAAATAAAAATAAACCCTAAGCTAGTAACTATTAGTTATATTGTAGCTATCGTAGGGTTTATTTTATAGCTAAGTATTTAGTTTTAAATAGGAATTATTTAGTTAATTGTAGTAATTTTATTTAGACTTATTTAAATTATATTTAAATTAGGGGGCTTAGGGTAAGGGTTAGACTTAGGTTTAGGGGTTAATAACTTTATTATAGTGGTGGCGACGTTGGGGGCTGCAGATTAAGGGTTAATAAATGTAGTTAGGTTGCGGCAACATTGAGGGCAGCAGATTAGGGGTTAATAAATATAATGTAGGTGTCAGCGATGTTGGGGGCAGCAGATTAGGGGTTCATACATATAATGTAGGTGGCAGCGGTGTCTGGAGTGGCAGATTAGGGGTTAATAATATAATGTAGGTGTTGGCGATGTCGGGGTGGCATATTAGGGGTTAATAAGTGTAAGATTAGGGGTGTTTAGACTCAGGGTTCATGTTAGGGTGTAAGGTGTAGACATAACTTTTATTTCCCCATAGGAATCAATGGGGCTGTGTTAGGAGCTTTACGCTGCTTTTTTGCAGTTGTTAGGTTTTTTTTTCAGCCGGCTCTCCCCCATTGATTCCTATGGCGAAATCGTGCATGAGCATGTTTTACCAGCTCACCGCTAACGTAAGCAGCGCTGGTATTGAGGTGAGATGTGGAGCAAAATGTTGCTCTACGCTCACTTTTTTGCGGTTAACGCCGGGTTTGTAAAAACCCGTAATACCAGTGCTGTCTGTAAGGGAGCGGTGAGACAAAACTGCTCGTTAGCACCACACAGCTCAAACTGAAAAACTAGGAATCTAGCCGAATGTTTTTACATTTTTACTTGATTTTTTTTAATTGTTTCTGAATATTAGTTTTACAATTATTAACCTTATCTATTTCTGTTACAGTTATATAAAAACAATTATCATTGTATACAACTAACTGAAGTTGAAAATCACCAAGCCAGAATGTAAACTTTGACAATCATATACATTTTTTCTTGATTTCATACATTTACAGAACTGAATTAATTTTTGCCTTTATGGTTAATGTGAGGGGTTAACCTCAATACTATATGAATATAAAAAATATTAATTAAAAAGGGTTTTAAAAATCACTCAAAAACAGCATTAACTCTTACACAAGTAATTCAAACGTTTATTAGTTGCAAATTTTCCAGTGATTATAACATTTTGAACATGGCATTGTAAAAAAACAAAATAACGGCCTAAGTTACAAGACAAACAATAATTTTAACGGAACAAAAAATATAAGATGATGTCCTCTTCTATGATGTTAAATTTGGCACCGGCCTGTAAAAATAAAAAATATATATAAATGTGAGCACCTTGTCTCAATTGTTTAGCCTAAAGCAGAACTATAATTTCTAGATCTAAAAAAGTGAAGTTGACAGATGGTACAACACATATAACACAGATGCATGTTAAGAAGTTAATAATATATTCCTGTCACACTGTAATGCTTTCTGATGCTTTAATAAGAGCTTTCTTTTGATATCCTCTCAATAACAGTCTATCCCTCAGAAGTTTGGCAGCCAGTTTAACTGTGGCAATGTCAGAACAATTCCTTCTTAATAGTAAATATTGACCAGTTGGAAGCCCCTTAGTAGTGGATAGGGCACAACAGCCAATAAAATTCTATTGGTGGCTGTTTCCAAAAAGCGACAGTGTTTAGATTATTATCTGCAGATCTAGATATAGCTAAATCTACTAATTTTACTGTGGAATAAACTGCTAAGTATTTTAGTTGTTATCTCATTTTAATGCAATTCAGACACTGGGACCGATTTATCATATGCCTGTCTGACATGATCTGCTCAGAGGATCATGTCAGACAGTCATCGATGAATGCGGACAGCATTCGCTGTCGGCATTTATCATTGCACAAGCAGTTCTAGTGAACTGCTTGTGCAATGGCGCCCACTGCAGATTCACAGCCAATTGGCCGCTAGCAGGGGGTCTCAATCAGCCCAATCGTATAGGACCGGGTGGATTGATGTCCACAGCCTCAGAGCAGACGGTTGAGTTATGGAGCAGCAGTCTTAGGACTGCTGCTTAATAACTGCTGTTTCCAGCAAGCCTAAAGGCTCATGCTGAAACAGAGGCATCAAGCTCCATTCGGAGCTTGATCATTCAGCCCCACTGAATGAAATTATCCAACAATTCTAAAGGACCTACCCTTCCCCCCTCAAAAAAACAAAACAAAACAGGACATCAGCCATGTATCCCATCCAAGGTGAGATGTGTAATGTGTAATTTCATTGTTAAAGAGTGTGTATAAAAAATATATTGTCAAAGGTGAAAGGTCCGATTCTTTAATGTTCTCTGATCTGGTGAGATTCTATAAGATGTCAGTATTATAAAGCCCCTCAGGGATTGTTTTAAAGGTACTTTTTCCTTGGGAACTGTGTATCTCAGTAGTTCAATAATATTCTTTATGTGAATTTACAATATCTTTGTATGCCAGTGAGTTTTTGAGAATCAGGGCCTAAAAATTCATTTTAATAGTCACTTATGAATTCTTCTTTTTAACCAGTCATCTGAATGTCCTTTTCCAATAAAATAGTTTATGGCCCGACATCCCCATTTCATTTGTATGCTGGTGTAAAGAGAGTTAACACTGCATGTTACAAGTAAAGATTTTTCAATTAGCTCTATATTATTATTTTCTTTTAAACATGTATAGGGGCCAATTTATTAATCCCCAAATGCATCTGTTTCCACGCAAACCTTCAGGCTCATCGGAAACAGGAGTTAAGAAGCAATGCTCTGCTCCTTAAAGGATCAGTAAACCTAGAAAATAATGTTATATAATTCTGCACATAGTGCAGAATTATATAACATTATATTAGTGCTAGCTTTATGTAACATAATATTGCCGGTGACATTTTTATTAAAAAAGAGGGTTTTTCAGACCCGCCCTCTGTGCTCTACTGAGCGGGTCTGGTTTTCCCTCTGAGCACATCTGGGCAGCTGTCTAGTCACAGCCCGGCCCGATCGCCTCATTACACTCAATGTAACTCGCTCCTGCTGTCAGACAGAGCAGAAGCAAGCTACATTGAGTGTAATGGCTCGATCGGGCCGGGCTGGGACTAGACAGCTGCCCAGATACACTCAGAGGGAAAACCAGACCCGCTCAGTAGAGCACAGAGGGCGGGTCTGAAAAACTCTCTTTTTTAATAAAAATGTCACCGGCAATATTATGTTACATAAAGCTAGCACTAATATAATGTTATATAATTCTGCATATAGTGCAGAATTATATAACATTATTTTCTAGGTTTACTGGCCCTTTAATTCGTCTGCCACCTCTGAGGTGGCGAACAGCAATCAGCAGGGGGGGGCATTCCACAAGCATATATCTATGTGCTCCGGACATGATCCACTACAGCTTATCATGTCCGCCCGCACATTGATAATTTGGCCCCATAGTATCTCTTATATAAGAGAAGAGTCTGAAAACCTCAATCTAGAATTAATATACTGACTAGCTTTTTCTCAAAGTGATTCATTGCTTGACACTGTACAGCAACCAGGAGCATAATGTCAATGTTTGTGAACCTTATATAGGAAATACATGGTAGAAACTTGTGGGGCATTTATTGTAAGGAATATCTTTTCAGCTCTGTCATTGATATGATATTTATATGCATTATAAATCATGCTATTGTTATTTAAAAAAAAAATCAGATGTATGAACAATCTTCTGTAGTTCTTAGTATCCTCAAGTTGTCTAACAGTCCTTAGTAGATGCATATAACGGAACAAACTACAAAGTAAAGCAGTAACTTAAATAGAAAGTGAACTGGCAGACACACAATTCTTTCTTAATATTACCCTCTAACCTTGTGATTCATTAGTATCTAACTCAAATAATGAAGACATAAGTATATTTTATTGTTTGGAAAATTAGTGGTCATTTTTTTTTTTTTTGCATATAGCCAAAACGTTACCTTAATTTTTATTTCCTTTTTTTAATGTACTCTTTTCCACAACTGAATTGGTTTAGTTACATACACCTTTTTGTCTGTTGTTTTGTTTTATTATAGTATCTTACCAGATATAAAAACAGAAGTGGTCTCCTACTGAAGATCAAAATGTGCATTCAATGATGTATATAATCACAGATATACTCCCAAGGGAAGCAGCACTTAGGCCTCGCTTCCATTGAGTCGTAATTCAGTTTGCGTGCACTCGCAAACCGTTAAATATGCTGTCGAATGCAATATCGTTTATCAACTGTTTCCAATGGCGCGTTATACCTCAATATCGGCAGTTGGACTCCGGCTGCCGAATAAATCTTTGCGTCCCATAGAAAGTAATAGAAGCCGTTAATCGATAAATTATACCAGGTTTCCAATGAAAGCGCAAACCGTTAATATACTGGTGGAGGCTGTGGATACATTGAGAAATATTACACCCAGCTCAACTAGGTGTAAAAGAAGAAAATTGTGCTTTTTGAGACCTATTTTCTATATATATTATATATAGTATATATTTAAATATAATAATATATGCAAGAACATATCTACAGAATGCAAACTAGACCTATGCCTAGGGCAGCAATACATATTACTTATATTTATGAAGTGGTAAATATAATTATATTAGAAAAATAGTATTTGATTATTAAAAATATGGATAAGTGTATCTTTATTTTTCTTGAGAGGTGATCCCCGGTAAGGAGCACAGACGTTAAACGTAAATTCTATAGCGTAAGGTCGGTTTACCTTAGCAACTAATTGATTTTCAAGAAATCCGACATCAGATGGAAGCGTTAACACAACGTTAACTTACAGCTACACGAAAAGAGCGACTGTACGCTATCCGCAAAATATTTCAATGGAAACCTGATACTAAAATGGAGCCGTACATTACTTTTAGCTGTCGGCCGCTTCGGTAGCTTACGGCTCCATTTTTAATGACTCAATGGAAGCGAGGCCTTAGTTGTGCTGGTGGAGGCAGTTTGAGAGCTTGCAGTGTCTCAGCTCACTATTCCACGTATTAGGGTGTATTACCCACAGCTCCTCCCAAAAGACCAAATCAAACAGTTGCTCTTGCACAAGTAAAGTAATTTTATTAAAATAATAAAAACATTTTACATGAGGATTTATCCACATTTTCTCACAAATAGTAGCAAACAACATGCTACGTGTTTCTCAGCTGTAAAGCTGTTTCATCAGACGTCTAATGATAGTAAAATGTTCAAGAAACCAATCACATGTGTACAAACACACATTCCCATTTTTTGCATAAGACCATCTTAATCAAATTAGCTATTGTCAGACATCATAAACGCTACCGGCACAACATTCCTATCACAAAATAAACGAATCTAACTAATATAACGTTTAATTATTGCAACAAAAATGTAATTTAACTGGGTAGAGGAAAAGATGCACTTTTTTGTGATTAATTTAAATCTGCTGCACAATGATCTTCAGCTTTTATGCGCTGTATAATTGTGATAATCTTGTACCGTAGTACTATAGTATCTATTGTGAAAATAAAAGCATATGTATATCTTTCATTAGCTCTGATAATCTAAGATCTAGCTAATCTGGTCACATTACTTTATTGTATGGATTCTTTCACCACCCTGACATTTTCGGAACCCACATGGATGCAGCGTTGGCAAACCCGAAGACACACAACCGCCTGCATGAAATAACTAAAATTCACGTAAACGCCCGCAAGAAATTAAAAAAAAAAATTGTAACCGCTCCACACAAAGTATAAAAAAAAACACCTAACCTCCAGCACAAAGTATTAACAAATACCTAAACTGTCAATCCCCAAATCTCAAAACAATAAAGTAATTAACCCCTAATCCGCAAATAACATAATTTAAATATTAACCCCTTAACCTCCAACCTCCACATCGCAATAAACCTAATTAACTTATTAACCCCTAAACCGCCAATCCCCCACATTGCAATAACCCTAATTAACCTATGAACCCCTAAACCACCAAGCTCCCACATGACAATAACACTAATTAACCATTTAACCCCTAAACCACCAACCCCCCACATCTCAATAACCCTAATTAATTTATTATCCCCATAACGCCAACCCCCCTACAAAGCAAATAACTAATTTTATTACTAAGCCCCCTAACCTAACACCCCCTAAATTAACCCCAATTACTACTAAATTGCAATTAAAATTAAAAAAAACTAACATTAAATTACAAAAAATAAAAATGTCTAAGATTACAGAAAATATTTTTTTTATCAAAAATAAAAAGAATTATACCTAATCCCTACTAAAATAAAAAGCCCCCAAAATAAAAACACCCCCTAATCTAAACTAACAATAGCCATTAAAATGGCCTTTTGTATTATTTTTTACCTCTAAAAAATACAAAGTCCCCCCTAACAGTAAAACCACCCACCCACCAAACCCCCCAAAATAAAATAACCCTTAAAAGGGCAATCAGCTCTTTTTCAAGCCCCAAAAAACCTAATCTAAAAAAAACCTACCCCAAAACTTAAAATAAAAAAGCCTAAACCTAAGCCCCAAATAGGTACTCACTGTTCCTGAAGTCCGGCGGAGAAGGTCTTCTTCCAGACGGATCCATCATCTTCTGTCTTCATCCAGAGTCAAGGCAGCGCGGAGCGAAGGTGCGGAGCTGTGTTCCCGATGTCTGGACGGCGGCGGTCCTCGGCGGCAGTACTTGGCGGCAGCAGTCCTCGGCTGTGTGGAGGCTCCTCTTCATGTGATCGTCCGTCGCACACGTAAAATTAAATGCAAGGTACCCCATATTTATTGGGGTACCTTGCATTCCTATTGGCTGAAATTTTGAAATCAACCAATAGGATGAGAGTAACTGAAATCTTATTGGCTGTTTTGAACAGCCAATAGGATTTCAGTAGCTCTAATCCTATTGGTTGATTTCTAAATGTCAGTCAATAGGAATGCAAGGTACCCCAAACTGATTGCGGTACCTTCAGTGTACAATGGACATTGGATGAAGAGGAGCCTCCATGCCGCCAAGGAACGCTGCCTAGGAACGACGCCATTGAGGACCGCTGCTGAGGATCCAGGCATCGGGAACACAGACCCGCACCTCCGCTCCATGCCGCCTTTACTTCGGATGAAGATAGAAGATGATGGATCCGTCTCTGGAAGAAGGCCTTTTCCGCCGGACTTCAGGAACAGTGAGTACCTATTTGGGGCTTAGGTTTAGGCTTTTTTATTTTAATTTTTGGGGTGTGGTTTTTTTTTTAGATTATGGTTTGTTTGGGCTTGAAAAAGAGCTGATTGTCCTTTTAAGGGCAGTAAAAGAGCTGAATGCCATTTAAGGGCAATGCCAATACAAATGCCCCTTTGGGGGAAATGGGTAGTTTAGATTTTTTAGTGTTAGGTTTTTTTATTTTGGGGGGTTTGGTGGGTGGGGGGTTTACTGTTAGGGGGGACTTGGTATTTTTTAGAGGTAAAAGAGCTGTTTAATTTAGGGCAACGCCCTTTTAAGGGCTATTGTTAGTTTAGTATTAGATTAGGGGGTGTTTTTATTTTGAGGGGATTTTTTATTTTTAGAAGGGTATTAGTTTAGGTTTAAAAGTTTTATTTTGGATAGCTTTGTTTATTTTTTTCTGTAATTTTACTTTTTTTATTTTTTGTAACTTTGGGGTTGTATTTTTAGCTTGGGGGTTCTATTTTTTAAACATATACTGCCCTCTGGGCAGGCTTATTGCCTAGTGTATATTAATTAAAAAATGTGTAATAATTTAATTGTCTGAAAATTAACAATGGTGATGATTAAACAGTTTTATTAAAGGGACATGAAATTACAAATTTCTCATTCGTCATTCAGATAGAGCATTCTATTTTAAACATCTTTTTAATTTAGTTCTATACTTTAGTTTGCTTTATTCTCTTGGTAACCATTGTTGAAAAAGCAGAATGCACCACTGTGAGCTAGTTAATTAACTGGGTGAGCCAATAACATTTACAGGTATGTGCAGCCACCAATCAGAAGCTCCTGAGCCTAACTTAAGTATCCTTTTCAACAAAGAATACCAAGAGTACCAAACAAATTAGATTATAAAATGTAATAGGAAAGATGTTTAAAATTGAAATACTGTATCTGCATATTAAAATATAACAAAATGTGTTTAAGATTCTGTTAATCTTAACCAAAGCCATACTTTCAATTAATTTATATGTTCAACTGGAATCCATTTATAGTAACTTTTTGAATGAAATTGTGTTTCGCTTTAAAACAGTAAATGTTACTAACAAGACGTATTTTTTTCAATTTTTTTGATAAGGTGGAAATGTTAAGTATCCAACATATATTACATTTCCAAAGGCATAGTCTCTGATGTATACAGGCAGAAAATGTAAAAGTGTGAACTAATCTACATCAAATCCCTCTTGTGACTTTCCTATTCATTGAAATAAGGTGTGAGCATACCAGTTCTACAAGTAATGTCCAGAAGTCCACATTTACTCCTTTAATATGTTGCAGAGGTGTAATCCTCAGTAGTTGATAAATGTACTTTGTGAAGAGCTACTGTTCTGGATGGCTACAAGGTTGTAACACAACATATTTTTGTTTTGCTGTTTATATTAAAAATAAATGAATAATACTGGTTTTCGTGTTTCCTCAGTAGAACAAATAGAGGATGAATCTATTAGAGAGTTCACCCTTCATCTTGTACCAGTACAGAAGGAGAACTATGAACCTGGAACTCCAGCACAGTGAAGTGACCTGCGATGCAGTGACCAAGTGAGCATGCTCACGAAACGTGTCTGCGGTGTATCCTGACTCTTTACAGATGATTTTATTTTGTGTGCTTTATGGCCTTTGAGCCCTTTGTGCTTTTAAATTGCCCTAATAAATCTTTGAAGTTTTACCTTGGGAGTAATTTTTGTCTGTCTACTGTGGTGCCCCTCACCTGGATCTTTGAACTGTTTTATTCTCATAGCAAGCAGACTAGCCTTTGGCTGCATAGCAGCACAGTTGATTTCCTGCTCACACCCTCTCTCCATTGAGCCGCGGCGGGAGACTGGAGTTTCCGCCTTATTGACTTTCTCAGCGCTTTACAATAGAGTGCTCCTTAGACACAGTCCACTCCGTGTATTCTGTATTCACTTCCCACAATTAGGCTGAACAATAATTTAAAAATCATGCTCCATTACCACCTGAGCCTGATGTTTAAGAACATGAAACTTAAAAGGATGCTGAGGATCAGCCACAGCAACAAAAACCACAACAAGAACAAGATCCCCCTCAGCCTGTTCAACAAGATGATCCTGCCGTACATGAAATGATGGCCACAGTCTGTGGTTATAGGGCCGATAATACACAAACACTAAACATGTTGGAAACACTTCTTGAACTTTGGGATAATAATAATCAAAGATTATTTGCAGATTATAATCAAGATTATACAGCTTGATAGGGAGATATTATATTGTCAGAGACAAATGGAGCAGGAAAGAAACAATTAAATAAACCGTTCTTTGACTTTGTTGAAAATACCCAACAAGCTCTTTTAAAAATAATAAGGGAGAGGCAGAGGGAAAGACAATCACCTGATCCAAAGAGGCCAAGATTAGAATAGGGAATCCATTTAATCATGCACTTTTCTTTATTATTTTTTATGTTTGATAAGTTATTGTGTTTAAAAATATGTTATTTGGTCTCATTGTGTGTTTTTACTTAAAGGGACACTAAACCCAATTTTTTTCTTTTGTGATACAGATAGAGCATACAATTTTAAGCAACTTTCTAATTTACTCTTATTATCAATTTTTCTTTGTTCTCTTGCTATCTTTATTTGAAAAAGAAGGCATCTAAGCTGAGGAGCCAGCCATTTTTTTGGTTTAGACATGGACAGCACTTGTTTATTGGTAGGTGAATTTATCCACCAATCAGCAAGAACAACCCAGGTTGTTCACCAAAAATGGGCCGGCATCTAAACTTACATTCTTGCTTTTCAAATAAAGATACCAAGAGAATGAAGAAAATTTGATAATAGGAGTAAATTAGAAAGTTACTTAAAATTGCATGCTCTATCTGAATCATAAAATAAAAAATTTGGGTTCAGTGTCCCTTTAATAAATATTCTATTTTTGTTTTTTCTTGTTTAACATATATCTAAAGTTTATAATTAAAAATGACATGCAACTTACACTCATCATTTTTTTAAATTTAAATGAAAGAAAAAATACACTTCTAAAATTAAAAGACTATGGGCTAGATTTAGAGTTTGGCGTTAGCCGTCAAAACCAGCGTTAGAGGCTCCTAACGCTGGTTTTGGGCTACCGCTGGTATTTAGAGTCGTGTAGGTAAGGGTCTAACGCTCACTTTCCAGCCGCGACTTTTCCATATCGCAGATCCCCTTATGTCAATTGCGTATCCTATCTTTTCAATGGGATCTTTCTAACACCGGTATTTAGAGTCGTGGCTGAAGTGAGCGTTAGAAATCTAACGTCAAAACTCCAGCCGCAGCAAAAAGCCAGGAGTTAAGAGCTTTCTGGGCTAACGCCGGTTCATAAAGCTCTTAACTACTGTGCTCTAAAGTACACTGACACCCATAAACTACCTATGTACCCTTAACCGAGGCCCCCCCACATTTCCGCCACTCTATTAAATTTTTTAACCCCTAATCTGCCGACCGCACACCGCCGCCACCTACATTATCCCTATGTACCACTAATCTGCTGCCCCTAACACCGCCAACCTCTATATTATATTTATTAACCCCTAATCTGCCACCCCAAACGTCGCCGACACCTACCTACACTTATTAACCCCTAATCTGCCGACCGGACCTCACCGCTACTATAATAAAGTTATTAACCCCTAATCCGCCTCAATAACCCTATAATAAATAGTATTAACCCCTAATCTGCCCTCCCTAACATCACCGACACCTAACTTCAAGTATTAACCCCTAATCTGCCGACCGGACCTCAACGCTACTCTATTAAATGTATTAACCCCTAAAGCTAAGTCTATCCCTAACACTAACACCCCCTAAGTTAAATATAATTTTTATCTTACAAAATAAATTAACTCTTATTAAATAAATTAATCCTAATAAAAGCTAAATACTTACCTGTAAAATAAACCCTAATATAGCTACAATATAAATTATAATTATATTGTAGCTATTTTAGGATTTATATTTATTTTACAGGCAACTTTGTATTTATTTTAACCAGGTACAATAGCTATTAAATAGTTAATAACTATTTAATAGCTACCTAGTTAAAATAATTACAAAATTACCTGTAAAATAAATCCTAACCTAATTTACAATTAAATCTAACACTACACTATCAATAAATTAATTACATAAAATACCTACAATTATCTACAATTAAATCTAACACTACACTATCAATAAATTAATTACATAAAATACCTACAATTATCTACAATTAAACCTAACACTACACTATCAATAAATTAATTACATAAAATACCTACAAATAAATACAATTAAATAAACTAACTAAAGTACAAAAAATAAAAAAGAACTAAGTTACAAAAAATTAAAAAAATAATTTACAAACATTAGAAAAAGATTACAACAATTTTAAGCTAATTACACCTACTCTAAGCCCCCTAATAAAATAACAAAGCCCCCCAAAATAAAAAAATGCCCTACCCTATTCTAAAATTAAAATAGAAAAGCTCTTTTACCTTACCAGCCCTTAAAAGGGCCTTTTGCGGGGCATGCCCCAAAGAAAACAGCTCTTTTGCCTGTAAAAAATAACATACAATACCCCCCCCAACATTGCAACCCACCACCCACATACCCCTAATCTAACCCAAACCCCCCTTAAATAAACCTAACACTAAGCCCCTGAAGATCTTCCTACCTTATCTTCACCACGCCGGGTATCACCGATCGGTCCAGAGGAGGCTCCGAAATCTTCATCCAAGCCCAAGCGGGGGCTGAAGAGGTCCATGATCCGGCTGAAGTCTTGGCCCAAGCGGGGGCTGAAGAGGTCCATGATCCGGCTGAAGTCTTCATCCAAGCGGGAGCTGAAGAGGTCCATGATCTAGCTGAAGTCTTCATCCAAGCAGGAGATGAAGAGGTCCATGATCCGGCTGAAGTCTTCTATCAAGCGGCATCTTCAATCTTCTTTCTTCCGGATCCATCTTCATCCCGCCGACGTGGAACATCCTTCTTCACCGACGACTTCCGGACGAATGACGGTTCCTTTAAGAGACGTCATCCAAGATGGCGTCCCTCAAATTCCGATTGGCTGATAGGATTCTATCAGCCAATTCGGAATTAAGGTAGGAAAATTCTGATTGTCTGATGGAATCAGCCAATCAGATTCAAGTTCAATCCGATTGGCTGATTGGATCAGCCAATCAGATTGAGCTTGCATTCTATTGGCTGATCGGAACAGCCAATAGAATGCAAGCTCAATCTGATTGGCTGATTGGATCAGCCAATCGGATTGAACTTGAATCTGATTGGCTGATTCCATCAGCCAGTCAGAATTTTCCTACCTTAATTCCGATTGGCTGATAAAATCCTATCAGCCAATCGGAATTCGAGGGACGCCATCTTGGATGATGTCCTTTAAAGGAACTATCATTCGTCGGTAAGTCGTCGGTGAAGAAGGATGTTCCGCGTCGGTGGGATAAAGATGGATCCGGAAGAAAGACGATTGAAGATGCCGCTTGATAGAAGACTTCAGTTGGATCATGGACCTCTTCAGCTCCCGCTTGGATGAAGACTTCAGCCGGATCATGGACCTCTTCAGCCCCTGCTTGGGCCAAGACTTCAGCCGGATCATGAACCTCTTCAGCCCCCGCTTGGGCCAAGACTTCAGCCGGATCATGGACCTCTTCAGCCCCCGCTTGGGCTTGGATGAAGACTTCAGAGCCTGGACCGATCGGTGATACCCAGCGTGGTGAAGATAAGATAGCAAGATCGTCAGGGGCTTAGTGTTAGGTTTATTTAAGGGGGATTTGGGTTAGATTAGGGGTATGTGGGTGGTGGGTTGTAATGTTGGGGGGGGTATTGTATGTTATTTTTTACAGGCAAAAGAGCTGTTTTCTTTGGGGCATGTCCCGCAAAAGACCTTTTTAAGGGCTGGTAAGGTAAAAGAGCTTTTCTATTTTAATTTTAGAATAGGGTAGTGCATTTTTTTATTTTAGGGGGCTTTGTTATTTTATTAGGGGGCTTAGAGTAGGTGTAATTAGCTTAAAATTGTTGTAATCTTTTTCTAATGTTTGTAAATTATTTTTTTATTTTTTGTAACTTAGTTCTTTTTTTATTTGTTGTTTTAATTGAATTTATTTGTAGGTATTTTATGTAATTAATTTATTGATAGTGTAGTGTTAGGTTTAATTGTAGATAATTGTAGGTATTTTATGTAATTAATTTATTGATAGTGTAGTGTTAGATTTAATTGTAACTTAGGTTAGGATTTATTTTACAGGTAATTTTGTAATTATTTTAACTAGGTACCTATTAAATAGTTATTAACTATTTAATAGCTATTGTACCTGGTTAAAATAATTACAAAGTTGCCTGTAAAATAAATATTAATCCTAAAATAGCTACAATATAATTATTCATTATATCATTGCTATATTAGGTTTATTTCACAGGTAAGTATTTAGCTTTAAATAGGAATAATTTATTTAATAAGAGTTAATTTATTTCGTTAGATTTAAATTATATTTAACTTAGGGGGGTGTTAGTGTTAGGGTTAGACTTAGCTTTAGTGGTTAATACATTTATTAGAGTAGCGTTGAGGTCCGGTCGGCAGATTAGGGGTTAATACTTGAAGTTAGGTGTCACCGATGTTAGGGAGGGCAGATTAGGGGTTAATACTATTTATTATAGGGTTATTGAGGTGGGAGTGAGGCGGATTAGGGGTTAATACATTTATTATAGTAGCGGTGAGGTCCGGTCGGCAGATTAGGGGTTAATTATTGTAGGTAGGTGGAGGCGACGTTGGGGGCGGCAGATTAGGGGTTAATAAATATAATATAGGGGTCGGCAGTGTTAGGGGCAGCAGATTAGGGGTACATAGGGATAACGTAGGTTGCGGCGGTGTACGGAGCGGCAGATTAGGGGTTAAAAAAAATATGCAGGTGTCAGCGATAGCGGGCGGCAGATTAGGGGTTAATAAGTGTAAGGTTATGGGGTGTTTAGACTCGGGGTTCATGTTAGAGTGTTAGGTGCAGACTTAGAAACTGTTTCCCCATAGGAAACAATGGGGCTGTGTTAGGAGCTGAACGCTGCTTTTTTGCAGGTGTTAGGTTTTTTTTCAGCTCAAACTGCCCCATTGTTTCCTATGGGGGAATCGTGCACGAGCACGTTTTTGAAGCTGGCAGCGTCCGTAAGCACCGATGGTATTGAGAGTTGCAGTGGCGGTAAATTATGCTCTACACTCCCTTTTTGGAGCCTAACGCAGCCATTCTGTGAACTCTCAATACCAGCGGTATTTAAAAGGTGAGGGGGGAAAAAAGCCAGCGTTAGCTATGCGGGTCGTTACCGACAAAACTCTAAATCTAGTCGTATCTTATTTGTTAAATTGCCATATTTATGTATATATAAATAACATGTTTCAAATAATACATATATTTTAAACTATTTTTGTCCAAGAACATGAGTATTTTAAAAGTTTAACACCTTTCCATTCAAAATATTCAAAGTTTTCATAATACTAAGGATTTGTTGTTTAAAGGGACAGTCTAGTCCAAAATAAACTTTCATGAATCAGATAGAGAATATTATTTTAAACAATTTTCCAATTTACTTTATCACCAATTTTGCTTTGTTCTTTTGGTATTTTTAGTTGAAAGCTAAACCTAGGAGGTTCATGTGCTAATTTCTAAGCCCTTGAAGGCCGCCTCTTCTCTCAGGGCAATTTTACAGTTTTTCACCACTAGAGGGTGTTAGTTCATGTGTGTCATATAGATAACACTGTGCTCACACATGTGGAGTTCAGGTGAGCCAGCTTTGATTGGCTAAAATGGATGTCTGTCAAAAGAACTGAAATAAGGGGGCAGTTTGCATAGGCTTAGATACAAGGTAATCACAGAGGTAAAAAGCGTATTTATATAACAGTGTTGGTTGTGCAAAACTAGGGAATGGGTAATAAAGGGATTATCTATCTTTTTAAACAATAAAAAATTCTGCTGTAGACTGTCCCTTTAAGTGAAGATTCCACATCTGATTAATTGGTCTCAGTAACATCTTTAAAAAAAATAAAATAAACAAAGTTAATTGCTGCATTTTCATCTACAAATTACAATTACCTTGGCCTACACCTTTAGCTTGTGACGGTCCAGATTCAAAATATACATATTGCTGTGTATCTGTTCCAACACAGCCACCACTATTTTATTCTCCAGCATTTTCAGAAGTATTTCATATGTCCATATTCCCATCTGAAATATTTAATATACAGATAGTATAAATTATTATATATTAGTCATTTCATATAAAATATAATATAGATATATGGCCTCACTGCAGGGTGTATTGTCTAAGAAAGGACATATATAATGTGTAGGATGTACACACCTCTATTTCTCTTTCTTCTTATCTGCATTATCGTAAAACCACAATAATATGTTAATGTAATGGTATCGTGTTATGGTACTTAGTGTTAAGTAATGTAAATAGTTTAATAGGAAAGGCAAAGTTTTACTACAGAAGATTGATACATTAGATTTTGTTAGAATATTAGTTATATTAGGTGTTATCATTTATGTTAGTGTTAATTTTATATATGATTGTAGATAGAAATAGTTAATGTATGACTGAACTATAGATATGTTTAGCTTTGTGAATATTTGTTATAGGTAGTGTAGATTTAGAATTGTAAATAGGTAATACTAATTTTTAATAATAAATATATTTTAAATTATAATATGCTAACTTAATTTGATATTAGCACAGTTAGATTAAAAAAAAAAACAACTTACATTCCATAATGGATCTATAACCTCTTCACATCACTCTAGCGTCTCAAGCATTAATGTCTGGTCCTTTTTATTTTATTTTTTTTGTCATGATTGTCTTGAACCACGCCCCTCACCCCATCAAGACGTTTAGGGAAATACTTATCCATAGCATATACTAAAATTACCATCTCTCCAGCAGTGAATGGCATCACTCTCCTCATTTTTCCTAATTTCTATACTAATGATATGTTTTGTGGATGGTGATGATGCAGATGTTAATGCTACGTAGTCTTGTGTTATCTTTAGATACTTTAATTATAACATTATTTATTAGTCATTTTTTTTATGAATGTCAAATATTTTCTTAGAGAAAAAAACAAATTCCATAGTGTGGGAATTTAAATAAAAGAGCAGCAATGTATTGTAGTTTCCTCAAGATTGGATCGTTTTTTTTTTTCTTTTAAAATTAGACGTTATTATTTGCATCTTCTATGTCATCACCTTGTGGATCTGTTTTTTGGATACTTAAAATCCACATACAATTAAGCTAATATATATATATATATATATATATATACACATATATATATATATATATATATATATATATATATATATATATATATATATAAAGATGCGTTAATTCATCAATATTACAAAATGTAATCAGAAAAAATTGGTGCAAATGAAGTCCTTTAATCTCGATAACTTGTGCCCAATATGGGGATATAAGCTCTCTCCCCCTATAAGATGTGCACTTACTTGGTTTAACCTCAATCACATATGAGGTAAGTTTCAAGTAAGGTTTACTTGTGAAACTGTTTTGAGGCTGAAGGCCTCTCTATGAGAAGGATATTATGTGGTAAAGAAAACTCTACAACTTCCAGTGTGTTATATGAACTGTGGTAAAGTGTGCAGAGGAACTGTGATTCCAAACGTTTTTAAGATACCTCATTGTATTGAGGTTGTAAAGTGTGAGTTGAAATAACTATGGCTTATTTTGTATTTGACTTGTAATAAAGGGTATAACACTATTAGCCCTCTTTGGTTTTGTTTTTTCTCTCCATAGCTGTGGCCATATCGCTTTACATTTGAATGGAGGGAGACTGAATTGAGGGTAATACAGGAAGTTTCTACCTGCTGTGTGATATGAAGATCTAAACCACCTAATCTACTATCCATACTCTGGGAGTGCCTAATACTTACCTCATATGTGATTGACGTTAAACCAAGTAAGTGCACATCTGATAGGGGGAGAGAGCTTATATCCCCATCTTGGGCACAAGTTATCGAGATTAAAGGACTTCATTTGCACCAATTTTTTCTGATTACGTTTTGTAATATTGATGAATTAACACATCTTTTATTAATTTTATTTATTGTACTAATTTTAAAGATTGTATTAATTGTATATATATCTTGTTAGGATCAAATTATAAATAGTTTGATATATCCGTTAAGTATATATTCTCTGGTTTACATACATATTTACTGGGACCCGCAGAATATTGATTTATATATTGTTTACATGAATTCTGTTCTGTTCCGTTTTGGGATTATGATATAATACATAGAGATATAATTTCTATGTCCGTAACTTCTATGTCCAATATTTATTCTATTTTATATATCAAATTGTATATATGATCTTTTTGATTAAGCGCCATCTCCAACTCTTCTATTTGTATATGTGATTTTGATAAGGTCTTGGGGACTTATCTATTATATGGTGATTGGCTGCATAGTCTTTTAGCTCTATCTATACCCTTTTATATTAGATATCTCTCACCAGTAGCGCTTTTGGAGCTTACGTGTGGACCTCCTGTCCCCAGGTATTCTAAAATTTGTACTAATATATATATAAAGAACTTGAATTAAAATGTTACAAATACAAGTGCATGATCCTTAAAAAATTTACAGAAAGATGTAGCAGTTTCAGAATTGTTTTATGAAAATACGGTTATTGGTATTGTTACTTAATGTTAATGTATTGATATTTAATTGATATTAGGCCAGATTACAAATGGCGTGCTAACAGTTCCATGCAAGCGAAACGGGTTTATCGCTGCTGTTTGTGCGCGTTGGATGTATTGCTTGTATTACTATTAGAAGTATCACAGAATACATCAAAAATACATATTACAGTACAGTTACAATCATTATAACACTGTCTAATAAAAATGATTTGAAAACAAATATTGCACAAAATTTTTAAGGGCTCAAGTTTTGAGGTTTCAGGTGTTAGAAAAAGGCAGGCAAAGGGCTTTAATATTGAGATACATTCATATGCATGTCTAAAGATGTATATATTTATATATGTGTACATGTGCATTTATGTATTTATATGTGTATAAATGTATTTGCAGATATATATATATATATATATATATATATATATATATATAATTGCATTAGAGTCATTTGCAGGCAAGTAGATGAAAACATGAAAAAACATATTTATTCAAGATTCATACTTAATAAAGTGTTATCCTGTGCATTTACTGTAAATATTTAAAATTCCAATGCTCTGCACATAGCAGAATATGTTCTATGTATTTATAATTAGATATTCCTATATATAGCTGTATATAGCTACACCTATATATAATCATCAATATACAGTATATGCATAGATATACTGTATATTGTACCAAAATACCATTAGATACTGTATATGTAGAAATATGTATTTTTGAATAAACAGAACATATTCTGCTATGTGAAGAACATTTTAATGTGACATATTCATATTTTAATGTCAGGTTAGCGCACTTGAGAATATGCAATTGGGTTTGCACGCGAGTAGGGTATTTTGGGGTTTTTTTCAACTTTTTTTACGCCATTGACTTCTATGGGGAATACGTTAATGAGCTTGCAATGTTCTTACTTTGGCTTTTTGTGCGCATCCGGTTAGCGTGCAAGCAAAATCTTTTTCTTTCAGCTTGTTATACAAGCGCTAACTAACGTGTGCAAAAAGCTTACTTCTAGCTAAGTTAGCTTGAAGCGTTAAATACCGCTCCACTTGTAATCTGACCCAATATGTTTTAATGTTAATACCTTTTAATGTTATTAGATGTTATTGTTTCATAAACATGAAGGTTTATGATTTAACCTGTTTAGAGTTTTTAAATAGAAGTATAATAAATGTTAAATTTTCCATACTTGAAATTTCTCGCTTGTCTGTGTTATAAATAGTCACATAAACAATGACATATTTTTTTTAATTATCAAAATTTTAGTAGAAAAAAAAATCCAACAAACTTTTTTATCAAACATAAACTTGAACATTTATTAAATATTACTTTATGCACAATATAAAATCTAAGAGCAATGTATCCACAGTAAAAATAGCTAGCAATAAGACTGCCTCTAGCTGTAAGGCTCCTCTAGGTACAATCTCTGTACACACATCTACAGGAACATCACCTTCAATAGGTAATACTTCCCCATGCAGTGGACAATTTTGATGTACAGTAATAATATGAAGAGTGCAGCAAACCAGAATCATGTGAGCAACCTTCTCAGGTGTATATTGCAGAATTCCACCTGATTGATCAAGGCAACAAAACTGCATTTTTAAGATACCAAAGGTTTTTTTCGCATTATCCCTCTAGTACTTTTATGTGCCTCATTATATCCTATTTCCCTGTGTGTTCTGGCTTTATTGACTAGTGTCATTAGCCAAATCCGTGAAAAATAGCCAGCATCACCTGTGAAAATATAAAAGATGTAAATGAAACATGTTTTTTTAAGCAAATACATCACAATGAAAAGCGAGACTTAATGTTGTTGAAACCTAAGTAAAAAATAATTTATAAGGAACACATGCTATTTAAAAAATAATAAGATTTCATCTAGCTGTAAGGCCTCCTCTAGGTGTAACCTCTGTTCACACATCTACAGGAACATCATCCTCAAATGGTAATTCTTCCTCATCTATTGAACAATTTAGATTTATTGAATAGAAAATTAGCAGATTCAAGCAAATATCCCCGCTTGCTTATCACCCAAAATAGTCTGCATATATTGTTATCAATATAAAAGTGAATTCTGGATAAGATATGCAAATTGCATATTCAATATCTCACAGTTTTTGCTTCCTAAATACAGTTATAGCTCCACCATAAAGCAAATGAGTATATATAAATTATATAATCTGGGGTTGTCATGTTCCTTGTTCAGAGAAGGATTTCCCGGTATTTTGAGGCTGGGCTGATCTTACTTGGCAGATCAGACTGATATACTTCAGGAAAGTTCTCCTCTGTGAAAAGCACAATTGGGCTAAAAGAGGATGCTCCTAGGTGGTGACTCACTATAGAACAAGCTACTTAGCTGTTGTTTGTTCCTAGTAGAGCGCTTCTCATTTTGTATTCATTTGTATTATGACCCTAGGGAAATCTTCCTAAGGGTGATGGGAGAAACCGGACGTGGAATCCTTACACAATGTGCTTACACATATAGTTGCACCTCACTGACAAAGCCCAATGAAGGCCAAAATGTTCATCAGGGGTTGTCATGCTCCTTGTACAGAGAATGATTGCCTGTTTTTTCTGGGCTGGACCGACCTTACTGGGAAGGATCAGACTGATATACTTCAGGAAAGTTCTCCTCTCTGAAAAGCACAATTGGGCTAAAAGAGGCTGCTCCTAGGTGGTAACTCATTATAGAACAAGCTACTGAGCTGTTGTTCTTTCATAGTAGATCACTTATCATTCTATAGGCATTTGTGTTATGACCCTGGGGAAGTCTCCCTAAGGGTGATGGGGAAAACTAGATGTGGGCTCCATACCCAATGTGCTTAGCGGAATATGGCTGCACCTCACTGACAAAGCCCAATGAAGGCCGAAACAATTGTCTGTGGTTGTCATGTTCCTTATTTAGAGAAGCACTACTTGGCATTTTGGGACTGGACTGGCCTTACTAGGAGGATCAGACTGATATACTTCAGGAAAGTTATTTTCTATGAAAAGCACAATTGAGCTAAAAGAGGCTGCTCCTAGGTGGTAACTGGCCATAGAACAAGCTACTGAGCTGTTGTTCTTTCCTAGTAGAGCGCTTCTCATTCTGTATATAAATATATATACTTATATACATATACAGTATATATATATATATATATATATATATATATATACTGTATATATATATATATATATATATATATATATATATATATATACAAAACACGGAAGGGGACTGCACTCTCATACCGGACCGGGTACACATCCCATGACCCTGTAACGTGCTCAGCCCTGGGTGCTCACCGGCACTCACAGGAAGCTGTGCTGCCCCAGAGTCACAGGCAGTTAACCCCAGATAGGTCTGGGTGCAAGAACCATAGGGAAAATTAAAAAACTAATTAATACAACACAGAGAGAAAGTCCAGCACTCACTTACAAGCTCTCAGCTAAGATTTAATAGCAAAAATGGAAAGGTTAGTTACCGCATCTGGCCAAATGGGACAAACCCAAGTACCACGTCAAGGTCCTTTCCAATACCTGGGACCCTGAGACAGCCACACAATGCAAGCTCTCAAATCCAAACAAACTGGGAACAAGGGAAGGGTGCACAGGCTTATGTAATCACCCTAGACATATACAAAACACGGAAGGGGACTGCACTCTCATACCGGACCAGGTACACATCCCATGACCCTGTACCGTGCTCAGCCCTGGGTGCTCACCGGCACTCACAGGAAGCTGTGCTGTCCCCATAGTCACAGGCAGTTAACCCCAGACAGGTCTGGGTACAAGAACCATAGGGAAAATTACAAAACTAATTAATACAACACACAGAGGCCTAGATTTGGAGTTCGGCGGTAAAAGGGCTGTTAACGCTCCGCGGGCTTTTTTCTGGCCGCACCATAAAATTAACTCTGGTATCGAGAGTTCAAACAAATGCTGCGTTAGGCTCCAAAAAAGGAGCGTAGAGCATTTTTACCGCAAAAGCAACTCTCGATACCAGAGTTGCTTACGGACGCGGCCGGCCTCAAAAACGTGCTCGTGCACGATTCTCCCATAGGAAACAATGGGGCTGTTTGAGCTGAAAAAAAACCTAACACCTGCAAAAAAGCAGCGTTCAGCTCCTAACGCAGCCCCATTGTTTCCTATGGGGAAACACTTCCTACGTCTGCACCTAACACTCTAACATGTACCCCGAGTCTAAACACCCCTATCCTTACACTTATTAACCCCTAATCTTCCGTCCCCGCTATCGCTGACCCCTGCATATTTTTTTAAACCCCTAATCTGCAGCTCCGTAAACCGCCGCCACCTACGTTATCCCTATGTACCCCTAATCTGCTACCCCTAACACCGCCGACCCCTATATTATATTTATTAACCCCTAATCTGCCCCCCTCAACGTCGCCGACACCTACCTACATTTATTAACTCCTAATCTGCCGAGCGGACCTGAGCGCTACTATAATAAATGTATTAACCCCTAATCCGCCTCACTAACCCTATCATAAATAGTATTAACCCCTAATCTGCCCTCCCTAACATCGCCGACACCTAACTTCAATTATTAACCCCTAATCTTCCGATCGGAGCTCACCGCTATTCTAATAAATGGATTAACCCCTAAAGCTAAGTCTAACCCTAACACTAACACCCCCCTAAGTTAAATATAATATTTATCTAACGAAATAAATTAACTCTTATTAAATAACTTATTCCTATTTAAAGATAAATACTTACCTGTAAAATAAATCCTAATATAGCTACAATATAAATTATAATTATATTATAGCTATTTTAGGATTAATATTTATTTTACAGGCAACTTTGTAATTATTTTAACCAGGTACAATAGCTATTAAATAGTTAAGAACTATTTAATAGTTACCTAGTTAAAATAATAACAAATTTACCTGTAAAATAAATCCTAACCTAAGATATAATTAAACCTAACACTACCCTATCAATAAAATAATTAAATAAACTACCTACAATTACCTACAATTAACCTAACACTACACTATCAATAAATTAATTAAACACAATTCCTACAAATAAATACAATTAAATAAACTAGCTAAAGTACAAAAAATAAAAAAGAACTAAGTTACAGAAAATAAAAAAATATTTACAAACATAATAAAAATATTACAACAATTTTAAACTAATTACACCTACTCTAAGCCCCCTAATAAAATAACAAAGCCCCCCAAAATAAAAAATTCCCTACCCTATTCTAAATTAAAAAAGTTACAAGCTCTTTTACCTTACCAGCCCTGAACAGGGCCCTTTGCGGGGCATGCCCCAAGAATTTCAGCTCTTTTGCCTGTAAAAGAATAAATACAATACCCCCCCCCCCCAACATTACAACCCACCACCCACATACCCCTAATCTAACCCAAACCCCCCTTAAATAAACCTAACACTAAGCCCCTGAAGATCTTCCTACCTTGTCTTCACCATACCAGGTTCACCGATCCGTCCTGAAGAGCTCCTCCGATGTCCTGATCCAAGCCCAAGCGGGGGCTGAAGAGGTCCATGATCCGGTCAAAGTCTTCATCCAAGCGGGGCAGAAGAGGATCTTCCATCCGATTGAAGTCATCATCCATTCGGCATCTTCTATGGTCTTCCATCCGGAGCGAAGCGGCAGGATCCTGAAGACCTCCAGCGCGGAACATCCATCCGGACCGACGACTGAACGACGAATGACTGTTCCTTTAAGGGACGTCATCCAAGATGGCGTCCCTCGAATTCCGATTGGCTGATAGGATTCTATCAGCCAATCAGAATTAAGGTAGGAATTTTCTGATTGGCTGATGGAATCAGCCAATCAGAATCTAGTTCAATCCGATTGGCCGATCCAATCAGCCAATCAGATTGAGCTCGCATTCTATTGGCTGATCGGAACAGCCAATAGAATGCGAGCTCAATCTGATTGGCTGATTGGATCAGCCAATCGGATTGAACTTGATTCTGATTGGCTGATTCCATCAGCCAATCAGAAAATTCCTACCTTAATTCCGATTGGCTGATAGAATCCTATCAGCCAATCGGAATTCGAGGGACACCATCTTGGATGACGTCCCTTAAAGGAACAGTCATTCGTCGTTCAGTCGTCGGTCCGGATGGATGTTCCGCGCTGGAGGTCTTCAGGATCCTGCCGCTTCGCTCCGGATGGAAGACCATAGAAGATGCCGAATGGATGATGACTTCAATCGGATGGAAGATCCTCTTCTGCCCCGCTTGGATGAAGACTTTGACCGGATCATGGACCTCTTCAGCCCCCGCTTGGGCTTGGATCAGGACATCGGAGGAGCTCTTCAGGACGGATCGGTGAACCTGGTATGGTGAAGACAAGGTAGGAAGATCTTCAGGGGCTTAGTGTTAGGTTTATTTAAGGGGGGTTTGGGTTTGTTTAGGGGTTTGTGGGTGGTGGGTTGTAATGTTGGGGGGGGGTATTGTATTTATTCTTTTACAGGCAAAAGAGCTGAAATTCTTTGGGGCATGCCCCGCAAAGGGCCCTGTTCAGGGCTGGTAAGGTAAAAGAGCTTGTAACTTTTTTAATTTAGAATAGGGTAGGGAATTTTTTATTTTGGGGGGCTTTGTTATTTTATTAGGGGGCTTAGAGTAGGTGTAATTAGTTTAAAATTGTTGCAATATTTTTATTATGTTTGTAAATATTTTTTTATTTTCTGTAACTTAGTTCTTTTTTATTTTTTGTACTTTAGCTAGTTTATTTAATTGTATTTATTTGTAGGAATTGTGTTTAATTAATTTATTGATAGTGTAGTGTTAGGTTAATTGTAGGTAATTGTAGGTAGTTTATTTAATTATTTTATTGATAGTCTAGTGTTAGGTTTAATTATATCTTAGGTTAGGATTTATTTTACAGGTAAATTTGTTATTATTTTAACTAGGTAACTATTAAATAGTTCTTAACTATTTAATAGCTATTGTACCTGGTTAAAATAATTACAAAGTTGCCTGTAAAATAAATATTAATCCTAAAATAGCTATAATATAATTATAATTTATATTGTAGCTATATTAGGATGTATTTTACAGGTAAGTATTTAGCTTTAAATAGGAATCATTTATTTAATAAGAGTTAATTTATTTCGTTAGATAAAAATTATATTTAACTTAGGGGGGTGTTAGTGTTAGGGTTAGACTTAGCTTTAGGGGTTAATACATTTATTAGAATAGCGGTGAGCTCCGGTCGGCAGATTAGGGGTTAATAATTGAAGTTAGGTGTCGGCGATGTTAGGGAGGGCAGATTAGGGGGTTAATACTATTTATGATAGGGTTAGTGAGGCGGGTTAGGGGTTCATAACTTTATTATAGTAGCGCTCAGGTCCGCTCGGCAGATTAGGGGTTAATAAGTGTAGGCAGGTGTCGGCGACGTTGAGGGGGGCAGATTAGGGGTTAATAAATATAATATAGGGGTCGGCGATGTTAGGGGCAGCAGATTAGGGGTACATAGGGATAACGTAGGTGGCGGCGATTTGCGGTCGGAAGATTAGGGGTTAATTATTTGAAGTAGCTGGCGGTGACGTTGTGGGGGGCAAGTTAGGGGTTAAGAAATATAATATAGGGGTCGGCGGGGTTAGGGGCAGCAGATTAGGGGTACATAAGTATAACGTAGGTGGCGGTCGGCAGATTAGGGGTTAAAAATTTTAATCGAGTGGCGGCGGTGTGGGGGGACCTCGGTTTAGGGGTACATAGGTAGTTTATGGGTGTTAGTGTACTTTAGGGTACAGTAGTTAAGAGCTTTATAAACCGGCGTTAGCCAGAAAGCTCTTAACTCCTGCTATTTTCAGGCGGCTGGAATTTTGTCATTAGAGCTCTAACGCTCACTTCAGAAACGACTCTAAATACCAGCGTTAGAAAGATCCCATTGAAAAGATAGGCTACGCAAATGGCGTAGGGGGATCTGCGGTATGGAAAAGTCGCGGCTGAAAAGTGAGCGTTAGACCCTTTAATCACTGACTCCAAATACCAGCGGGCGGCCAAAACCAGCGTTAGGAGCCTCTAACGCTGGTTTTGACGGCTACCGCCGAACTCCAAATCTAGGCCAGAGAAAGTCCAGCACTCACTTACAAGCTCTCAGCTAAGATTTAAAAGCAAAAATGGAAAGGTTAGTTACCGCATCTGGCCAAATGGGACAAGCCCAGGTAACACGTCAAGGTCCTTTCCCGATATGGCTGTTTCTCAGGTACAAGGGAAAATTACAAAACTAATTAATACAACACACAGAGAAAGTCCAGCACTGACTTACAAGCTCTCAGCTAAGATTTAAAAGCAAAAAAGGAAAGGTTAGTTACCACATCTGGCCAAATGGGACACGCCCAGGTACCACGTCAAGGTCCTTTCCCGATATGGCTGTTTCTCAGGTACAGTCGGCAGGCAGTGATTTCCGTTATGAACCATATTAATACACTTAGGATTGTTAGTTCTTATAGGACATTTAAATGTATATTTATGTATTATGGAGTGTAGGTATATCTGCCCTGTGAGGCTTCGGTTAAAGGGCCATAATACCCAAATGTTTAAACACTTGAAAGTGATGCAGCATAGCTGTAAAAAGCTGATTAGAAAATATCACTTGAACATCTCTATGTAAAAAAGAAAGATATTTTACCTCAAAAGTTCCTCAGTAGCCACCTCCCATTGTAAAGGATTTCTAAGCAGCATTTTAGTGTGTTTGTCCTGGGACATCTGAAGGGACTAGCATCGTGCACTCTCATATTATTTCACCAATCAGGTAAAGGAAGCTTACTATGAAATCTCATGAGAGTTAAGTCAAATCTCATGAGATCACAGTAAGAGTTCATGACCTCAGCACTGCTGATGCTGATTGGCTGCTGTTCATTTCTTCATTTTTTTTTAATTTTTTTACCTGCAGCTGGGAGCAGCTGAGTATAACTTTTTACACAGAACTTACTCTGCTGAGCTGAGGAGATTGTGAGGTAAAATATCTTCCTTTTTTACATAGAGATGCTCAGGTGATATTTTCCTGTCAGCTTTTTACAGTTATGCTGCATCAGTTTCAAGTGATTTAGCATATGAGTATTATGTCCCTTTAAGTCATTGTTTTATGGACACTGGGTTACACCATTGCTTATTTGTATCACTGTATTATTATAATTTCCATTGTTCATTGTTTAGTTTTCTGGTTGTCTTGACAACCAGCTTGGCGTTTTTTTCAACAGGGGGGTGGGTAAATAAATAAATAAATGCCACATAATTGAACTGAAGAAAAAACAACAGTTAAATAATGAAAAGAACACACTTAGCTTTGTAGAATTGTGTCCAGGGCATCATAGTTTCTACAGTAACATCAGAGTCAGAATCAGTATGAAACATCTCGCAAAATGTAACAGAAAATGAAAAGTAACATTTAGGCAAAATATTCCATTTCCACAATGTAACAGTTTTAGTAAAGAAAAATGGAAATATACATAGACCTGACTCATGACAAATATAAGTAAATACATATATTTAAAACTTTATATTAAAACATAAAGCGCCAAACCATAGCTGAGAGTGTCTTAAATAATAAAACGTACTTACCGAAAGACACTCATCCACATATAGCAGATAGCCAAACCAGTACTGAAAAAGTATCAGTAGAGGTAATGGTATATGAAAGTATATTGTCGATCTGAAAAGGGAGGTAGGAGATGAATCTCTACGACCAATAACAGAGAACCTTTGAAAAGATTTCCTGCAAGGGAAACCATAAAAATCAATATCCCTCTGACAAACGCTGTACTCTGAGAGGAATTGGGCTTCAAAATGCTGAGAAGCACATATCACAGAAGAAAATCAAGCACAAACTTACTTCACCACCTCCATAGGGAGGCAAAGTTTCTAAAACTGAATTGTGGGTATGGTGAAGGGTGTATTTATAGGCATTTGAGGTTTGGGAAACTTTGCCCCTCCTGGTAGGATTGTATATCCCATACATCACTAGCTCATGGACTCTTGCCAATTACATGAAAGATATATATATATATATGTGTGTGTGTGTGTGTGAATATCTGTATATACATGTGTATATATGTATGTATATACATATATAAATACATAAAAAAAACTATATGCACACACATATGTATATATATATATATATATATATATATATATATATATATATACAGGGAGTGCAGAATTATTAGGCAAATGAGTATTTTGACCACATCATCCTCTTTATGCATGTTGTCTTACTCCAAGCTGTATAGGCTCGAAAGCCTACTACCAATTAAGCATATTAGGTGATGTGCATCTCTGTAATGAGAAGGGGTGTGGTCTAATGACATCAACACCCTATATCAGGTGTGCATAATTATTAGGCAACTTCCTTTCCTTTGGCAAAATGGGTCAAAAGAAGGACTTGACAGGCTCAGAAAAGTCAAAAATAGTGAGATATCTTGCAGAGGGATGCAGCACTCTTAAAATTGCAAAGCTTCTGAAGCGCGATCATCGAACAATCAAGCGTTTCATTCAAAATAGTCAACAGGGTCGCAAGAAGCGTGTGGAAAAACCAAGGCGCAAAATAACTGCCCATGAACTGAGAAAAGTCAAGCGTGCAGCTGCCAAGATGCCACTTGCCACCAGTTTGGCCATATTTCAGAGCTGCAACATCACTGGAGTGCCCAAAAGCACAAGGTGTGCAATACTCAGAGACATGGCCAAGGTAAGAAAGGCTGAAAGACGACCACCACTGAACAAGACACACAAGCTGAAACGTCAAGACTGGGCCAAGAAATATCTCAAGACTGATTTTTCTAAGGTTTTATGGACTGATGAAATGAGAGTGAGTCTTGATTGGCCAGATGGATGGGCCCGTGGCTGGATTGGTAAAGGACAGAGAGCTCCAGTCCGACTCAGACGTCAGCAAGGTGGAGGTGGAGTACTGGTTTGGGCTGGTATCATCAAAGATGAGCTTGTGGGGCCTTTTCGGGTTGAGGATGGAGTCAAGCTCAACTCCCAGTCCTACTGCCAGTTTCTGGAAGACACCTTCTTCAAGCAGTGGTACAGGAAGAAGTCTGCATCCTTCAAGAAAAACATGATTTTCATGCAGGACAATGCTCCATCACACGCGTCAAAGTACTCCACAGCGTGGCCTGCAAGAAAGGGTATAAAAGAAGAAAATCTAATGACATGGCCTCCTTGTTCACCTGATCTGAACCCCATTGAGAACCTGTGGTCCATCATCAAATGTGAGATTTACAAGGAGGGAAAACAGTACACCTCTCTGAACAGTGTCTGGGAGGCTGTGGTTGCTGCTGCACGCAATGTTGATGGTGAACAGATCAAAACACTGACAGAATCCATGGATGGCAGGCTTTTGAGTGTCCTTGCAAAGAAAGGTGGCTATATTGGTCACTGATTTGTTTTTGTTTTGTTTTTGAATGTCAGAAATGTATATTTGTGAATGTTGAGATGTTATATTGGTTTTACTGGTAAAAATAAATAATTGAAATGGGTATATATTTGTTTTTTGTTAAGTTGCCTAATAATTATGCACAGTAATAGTCATCTGCACACACAGATATCCCCCTAAAATAGCTAAAACTAAAAACAAACTAAAAACTACTTCCAAAAATATTCAGCTTTGATATTAATGAGTTTTTCGGGTTCATTGAGAAAATGGTTGCTGTTCAATAATAAAATTAATCCTCAAAAATATAACTTGCCTAATAATTCTGCACTCCCTGTATATATATAAACATTTTTATATATATTATATATATACACACACATTGTCATATAGCATACCAGTTAACTCTGAGAAAAAAATTGTATTAGTATTTATATAGATCATTTTTAAGTGCACACTTTTTTAACTCTTACACTTTATGCTTGGTCTCCACTTGCATGAACCCGATGCACGATAATTTTGTTTGCACTCGAGAAAATGCGTTTACTTTCAACTTGTAATATGAGTGCAAGTTAGAGCAGTCTTAATATTACTTATCACGACCTTAAAATAGCTAACAATAGCGCACCTCTTTAATAAGTAAGTTATATAGGACTGGATTACAAATGAAGCGTTAATTTATCGTGCGCCCGCAAATGGGTAAATTTGCCCGTTTGCTGGTGCGTGATAAATAACCAGCCATTAAAGTGGGAGGTCAGACCTCTGGTTAATTTTCTAAATGTCCCCCAATTGCCCCCAAAAGAAAGTGTAGTAATATTTATTAAAAACATAAAAATATTAGCATCTTTTTTTTAATAAAGTAAATGCATGAAGCAGATAATGTTTAAGTAAAATAGATACTGATACCTATATATCTAAAGGTATAGGTACATACAGATTTATATAGAAATACAGGTTTACAATAAAATTACATTATCCTGAATGTGAAGAACACTGGAATGTGAAATATGAAAAGTACATATACAGTAAAAAACATAAGAATACATAAGTGCAAACATATATACATATAAATATATGCATATGTATGTACAGTATATACTGTATATACATTATAGCCATTTGCAGTTAAACACCTTGTCCTATAACATATACCTTTTAACCCTTACACTTTTTTAAAAAATGTTTATATTAATAATTAATAACCGCAAAAAGGTGAGCGTAGAGCAGAATTTAGCTCCACATCTCACCTCAATACCAGCGTTGCTTACGGTAGCGGTAAGCTGGCTAAACGTGTTTGTGTACGATTTCCCCATAGGAATCAATGGGGCAGTTTCGGCTGGAAAAAAAAACTAACACCTGCAAAAAAGCAGCGTTCAGCTCCTAACGCAGCCCCATTGATTCCTATGGGGAAATACATTTATGTCTACACCTAACACCCTAACATGAACCCCAAATCTAAACACCCCTAATCTTACACATATTAACCCCTAATCTGCCGCCCCCGACATCGTCACCACCTGCATTATATTATTAACCCCTAATCTGCTGCTCCGGACACCGCCGCCACCAACATTATACTTATGAACCCCTAATCTGCTGCCCCAACATCGCCAACACCTACATTATATTTATTAACCCCTAATCTGCCGTCCCCAATGTCGTTGCAACCTACCTACAATTATTAACCCCTAATCTGCCGCCCCCAACGTCGCCGCTACTATAATAAAGTTATTAACCCTTAAATCTAAGTCTAACCCTAAACCTAACCCCCCCTAACTTAAATATAATTTAAATAAATTGAAATAAAATAACTACAATTAACTAAATTAGTCCTATTTAAAACTAAATACTTACCTATAAAATAAACCCTAAGCTAGCTACAATATAACTAATAGTTACATTGTAGCTATTTTAGGAGTTATTTTTATTTTACAGGCAAGTTTGTATTTATTTTAACTAGGTACAATAGTTATTAAATAGTTATTAACTATTTAATAACTACCTAGCTAAAATAAGTACAAATTTACCTGTAAAATAAACCCTAACCTAAGTTACAATTACACCTAACACTACACTATAAATAAATTACCTAAATTAAATTAAACTAATTACAATTAAATAAAATAAACAAAAGTACAAAAAAAAAAAAACACTAAATTACAAGCGGAGCAGGTCCATCTTCAAGCCAGCCGACGCAGAGCATCCTCTTCCATCGACATCCAACTGAAGAATGAAGGTTCCTTTAAATGACTTCATCCAAGATGGCGTCCCTTGAATTCCGATTGGCTGATAGGATTCTATCAGCCAATCAGAATTAAGGTAGGAAAAATCCTATTAGCTGATGCAATCAGCCAATAGGATTGAGCTTGCATTCTATTGGCTGATTGGAACAGCCAATAGAATGCAAGCTCAATCCTATTGGCTGATTGCATCAGCCAATAGGATTTTTCCTACCTTAATTCCGATTGGCTGATAGAATCCTATCAGCCATCTTGGATGACGTCATATAAAGGAACCTTCATTCTTCAGTTGGATGTCGATGGAAGAGGATGCTCCGCGTCGGCTGGCTTGAAGATGGACCCGCTCCGCTCCGGATGGATGAAGATAGAAGATGCCGCCTGGATGAAGACTTCTGCCCCTCTGGAGGTCTTCTTCTGCCCGGATCGGATGAAGACTTCTGGTCGTCTGGGAGTCCACTTCTGCCCGGTTGGGTGAAGACATCTCAAGGTAGGGTGATCTTCAAGGGGTAGTGTTAGGTTTTATTAAAGGGGGATTGGGTGGGTTTTAGAGTAGGGGTGGGTGTGTGTGTGGTGGGTTTTAATGTTGGGGGGGTATTGTAATTTTTTTTACAGGTAAAAGAGCTGATTACTTTGGGGCAATGCCCAGCTAAAGGCCCTTTTAAGGGATATTTGTAATTTAGTATAGGGTAGGGTTTTTTTATTTTGGGGGGCTTTTTATTTTATTAGGGGGATTAGAGTAGGTGTACTTAGTTTAAAATGCTTGTAATTATTTTATTATTTTTTGTAATTTAGTGGGGGGGGGGTTTTGTACTTTAGTTTATTTTATTTCATTGTAATTAGTTTAATTTAATTTAGCTAATTAATTTATTTATAGTGTAGTGTTAGGTGTAATTGTAACTCAGGTTAGGGTTTATTTTACAGGTAAATTTGTATTTATTTTAGCTAGGTAGTTATTAAATAGTTAATAACTAGTTATTAACTATTGTACCTAGTTAAAATAAATACAAACTTTCCTGTAAAATAAAAATATATCCTAAAATAGCTACAATGTAATTATTAGTTATATTGTAGCTAGCATAGGGTTTATTTTATAGGTAAGTATTTAGTTTTAAATAGGACTAATTTAGTTAATTGTAGTTATTCTATTTCGAATAATTTATATTATATATAAATTAGGGGGGGTTAGGTTTAGGATTAGACTTAGATTTAGGGGTTAATACATTTAATATAGTGGTGGCGACTTTGTGGGCGGCAGATTAGGGGTTAATAAATGTAGGTAGGTGTCGGCGATGTTAGGGACGGCAGATTAGGGGTTAATAAAATGTAACTAGTGTTTGCGAGGCGGGAGTGTGGCGGTTTAGGGGTTAATATATTTATTACAGTGGTGGCAATGTCCGGTCGGCAGATTAGGGGTTAAAAAATTTATTTTAAGTGTTTGCGATGTGGGGGGGCTCGGTTTAGGGGTTTATAGGTAGTTTATAGGTGTTAGTGTACTTTTTATCACTTTAGTTAAGAGTTTTATGTTACAGCGTTAGCCCATAAAACTCTTAACTACTGACTTTTAAATGCGGTAGGAGTCTTGACAGGAGAGGCTGTACAGCTCACTTTTTCCAAAACTCGTAATACCGGCATTAAGCAAATCCCATGAAAAAGATAGGATACGCAATTGATGTAAGGGGATTTGCGGTATGCTCGAGTTGCGGAAAAAAAGTGAGCTGTACACCTGTACCTGCCAGACTCGTAATACCAGCGGGTGTTAAAAAGCAGCATTGGGACCTCTCAACGCTGCTTTTTAAGGCTAACGCAAGACTCGTAATCTAGGCAATTGTGTTTGGTGCAACTTTTTTTAGCGCACTACCCTTTACACAAGTGTCTCGCTAACCCAATTAGCCTAAAATGCAATTGGGCTCTTGCGATTGTGTATACTTTGAACTTGTAATACACACGCTATTTAAGACTTGCGCAAAAAGCCGATATCATTTGCGTGCAACAATTAGAATGCCACTTGTAATCTAGCCCTATGTAATTACTGTTGTCTTGATATAAAATAACATATCAACCAAGTCTAAAATTGTTTAAACATATTAACATCTTGTTTTCTACAATTCGTTTTTAATAGTCAAACTCTCCCTACCACTTTCCTTATTTGGAAGAGGTAATGCAGGCTTGAGTCTGCAGCTAATTAGGCTAACCACGGTCACTTTCTTAGTATAAACTGCATCATTTGCAGTTGTTGTCTGTTAAAGTTAATTAAAGAACGATTTTTATCAGGGTTAGCCTTGAGAAGAATTAGAAATTTAAAAATTTTTTAGAGCTAAATTACATGAAAAGGTGAAGCAAAATAAATAATAAAAAAGCATACTGCAAGATTGTTTTACTTTGTAAAACTAAATATCAAGGTGTTTATTTTCTCTCTAAAACTAGGTATAGTGAAAAAATTCTCAAATCAATCCACTTTAAAAAATGAACTGAAACATGATCCATGACACATGCATAGTAAATTGCTTATTTGATGGCAGACAGATGCGGAACACTGAGCATGGCAGTACATATAGGAAATCTATCAAATCTGCGTGTTTGCGTGTTTACATATTATTATCTTATTGACATGCTATTGATATAAGCCTTTCTCAGTATAGTGCATTTATTAGATAAAGTTGCAGAGAGAACATCTGAAATCATTAGCTTCTGTATGCTTTTTTTTCTTTCTTTATGTTGCTTGTCTAGATTCACCAAATTAGAACAAAATGTACATCCATCATTTAAGCATAATGCTGATAGATGCTTGATTCTTATGCAAAATACTTATTTGAGTGAGTATCTAAACACAAATGTTCAGTTATAAAATATGTACAAGCTCTTGCAAATAGAACCACACTGCAAAAATGGTGACAGCAAATTATATGTAGAGGCTCAATTTTAATATTTGGAACAATTATCTAAAGCTCTTCTTCAAATGAGATTATCTTAAAGGGACACTCAATTCAAAATAAACTTTTATGATTCAGATAGAGGGGCCTATGTATCAAAGGTCTTGCGGACCTGATCTGACAGTGCGGATCAGGTCCGCAAGACCTCGCCGAATGTGAGCTGCTGGTACAACACCGCCCCCTGCAGACTCGCGGCCTATGGGCCGCCAGTGGGGAGGTGTCAATCTTCCCGATCGTACTCGATTGGGTTGAATTGTGGTGATTCCCATCCGCCTGCTCAGAGCAGGCAGACAGGGTTATGGAGCAACCCCCCCAAAATAAAAAAAAACTAACTCTAAAAAAACCTAAGCTATCCATTGCTCCTAAAGGGGCATTTGTATGTGCATTGCCCTTAAAATGGCATTCAGTTCTTTTACTGCCCTTAAAAGAGCAATCAGCTCTTTTACAGCCCAAAAAACCCTAATCTAAAAAAAGCCACCCCAAAAAAAAGCCAAACAGGCCCATTTATCAAAGGGCTTGCGGACCTGATCCGACACTGCGGATCAGGTCCGCAAGACCTTGCTAAATGCGGAGAGCAATACGCTCTCCGCATTTAACATTGCACCAGCAGCTCACAAGAGCTGCTGGTGCAACGCCGCCCCCTGCTGACTCGCGGCCAATCGGCCGCCAGCAGGGAGCTGTCAATCAACCCGATCGTATTCGATCGGGTTGATGTCCGGCGATTCCTGTCCGCCTGTTCAGAGCAGGCGGACAGGGTTATGGAGCAGCGATCTTTAGACCGCTGCTTCATAAGTTGTGTTTCTGGCGAGTCTGAAGACTCGCCAGAAACACGGCCCTTCAAGCTCCATACGGAGCTTGATAAATGGGCCTGTAAGACTATGCCCCAAATAGTTACTCACCGTTCCTGAAGTCCAGTGGTGAAGGTCTTTTTCCAGGTGGCTTCATCATCTTCTATCTTCATCTGGAGGGAAGGTGGCACAGAGTGGAAGTGCGGAGTGGTCTTCCCCGATGCATGGATCCAGAGCGGCAGTCCTCAGTGGTGGTTCTCAATGGTGGTCCTCAGCAGCGGTCTTCAGTGGCGGTCTTCAGCGGCGGCAGTCCGCAGCGGCGTGGAGGCTCCTCTTCATCCGATTTCCATCATACACTAAAAATTAAATGTAAGGTACCGCATTGAAATCGGGGTACCTTGCATTCCTATTGGCTGAAATTTTGAAATCAGCCAAAAGATTAGAGCTACTTAAATGCTATTGGCTGTTCAAATAAGCCAATATTATTTCAGTAGCTCTCATCCTATTGGCTGATTTGAAAATGTCAGCCAATAGGAATGCAAGGTACCCCATTTTTAAACGGGTACCTTGCATTCAATCCTCAGTGTGCAGCGGTGATTGTATGGAGAGGATCTCCATGCTGTATGGCTCTGTGTTCGCCGGTCTTGTTCCGCGGTCACCTCCACGTTGCCTTGGTCCTGGATGAAGCTAGAAGAAGGCCTCGCGCTAGAAGAAGATGTTGCCGCATCCAAGAAGACTTCACTGCCTGGAAGAAGACCTTCTCCACCAGACTTCAGGAACGGTGAGTAGCTATTTGGGGGTTAGACTTATTTTTTATTTTTTTATTTTTTTGGTGGCTTTTTTTTCAGATTAGGGTTTTTTGGGCTGTGCAAGATTTGATTGCCCTTTTAAGGGCATAAAAGAGCTGAATGCCTTTTTAAGGGAAATGCCCAAACAAATGTCCCTTTTACGGGCAATGGGTAGTTAGTTTAGGTTTTTTTAGTGTTAGGTTTTTTTATTTTGGGGTTTTGGTGGGTGGGGGGTTTTTACTGTTAAGGGGGGACTTAGTATTTTTTACATGTAAAAGAGTTGTTTAACTTAGGGCAATGCCCTACAAAAGACCCTTTTAAGGGCTATTAGTAGTTTAGTTTAGATTAGGGCATTTTTTTATTTTGAGGGGGCTTTTTTATTTTCATAGGGATTAGGTTTTAATTTTATTTTTATCTGTAATTTTATACTTTTTTATTTTTTGTAATTTTAGATTATTGTTTAGTAATTTATTGTTAGGTTTTATTTTTAAAATTAATGTTAGGATTTTTTATTTTATGTAATTTGGGTTAATTTAGGGGGTGTTAGTTAAGGGGGCTTAGTAATGAAATTAGTTATTTGCGTTGTGGGGGGTTGGCGGTTTAGGAGTTAATAGGTTAATTAGGGTTATTGCGATGTGGAGGCTTGATGGTTTAGGGGTTAAAAGGTTAATTAGGTTTATTGCGATGTGAGTGGTTGGCAGTTTAAAGGTTAATAGGTTAATTAGGTTTATTGCAATGTGTGGGGTTGGTGGTTTAGGGGTTAATAGGTTAATTAGGTTTATTGTGATGTGGGGGTTGGCGGTTTAGGGGTTAATATTTTAATTATGTTATTTGCGTTGTTTAATTTGCAGATTAGGGGTTAATTACTTTATTATTTTGCGATGTGGGGATTTGCGGTTTAGGTGTTTGTTAATACTTTGAGCGGGCGGTTAGGTTTTTTTATTATTTCATGTGGGAGGTTATGTGTTTTTTCGTCAATATTTAGTGCAGACGATTGCATGTTTTTTTCTTAATGCTTAGTTTGCCTACACTGCATCCAGGTGGATTCCGAAAATGACAGGGTGGTGAAAGAATCTACCTGCGGTGGATTCTTTCACCACCCTGCCATTTTCAGAATCCATCTTGATGCAGCGATTCTTTTGGCTGCGCGTGCAGCCAACATTCTTATAAGTGCCTTGTGCAGCCAACATTCCTCTGAGGATGCGTGCACAACTGACGACGGCAACGGATGCGTAACAAACTTGATTATAGTATAGATTCAGACTTTCTGGAGAACAATATCCTACTGAGCATGTGGAAAAGCTCACAGGGTATAAGTATACTAGTCTGTGATTGGCTAATGTCTGTCACATGACACAGGGGGGTCGGAAAATGGGAAAAATATAAATTTGTCAGAAAAAAAAATATACTACTTATTTGAAATTCAGAGTAAGTGATAAATCATTGTCTTTTTATTATGCACTTTCCTTGTAGTGATGATCTGAAAGTAAATGTTTCACTTTTAGTTGTGTATCTCGCTAAGGGATATACCTTACATTTCTGTATTAGATGGTGAGATACATATAAATGTACGCTGTAAAAAACTAGAATTGTATAAAACTTATTTAAACAGTACACATCTAGATAGGTGTTAAAAATGAAAGATATGCATTCAGCAAGTCATCTGATACAGAAATAGCAGAATACAATTTTGATGAAACAGACATCCTTGTTCATTTGTTTGTGCTGTTTGAGGGCCATAACAGTGAGGTACAGTATGTCTGAACATTCATTTGCTTATCCTCCCCTGTCCAATCCTGCCAAAGTATTACTAATAATTGATATGAGGGACAGCCAGTCGGATATTAAATGTTGTATTTTAGTCATACAGACTTGTTCATTAAACCCTTAACAACCAGCGAAGAACCCTGTACGTAGCTGATTGTTCTATGGGGTTTGAATGGTCTTACCACCAACGTCGAGACCACACTTTTTTTTCAGTGGCCAGTAGGAGGGAGGGTATAACAGGGTTGGCTGGGGGAACCACGCTATTGTAACCAAAAAAAATAACCTTAACGACCAGCAATGTACAGAGTATGTCATGGTCGTTAAGTAGTTAATCTAGCCTAGGGAGACCAGGGGAAGCACAGACATTTTCAATCACTTTGCCTAGAGCTTTTGGAACATGTAATTGTGGGACTTCTGCCAATGGGCTCCATTTACTTAGGAGTGATTGCTCCTTCAGAGGCCCGTCATTTCACGTTCAACTGAAACGATAGTTAAGTAGCAGTGGTCTTAAGATCAGGATGATTGAAAGCATAATGATAAATGCAAACAGCATATGGTGTCCGCTTACAGAGAGGTCTGGTGGACATGATTTGCGGAAGCGGATCATGTCTGCCTCACTAATAATAAATGGAGCCCATTGACTCAATTCAATCAGTGATTTGTAAGTTCTTTTAGCAAGATAGGTTCTTTTGATTGTTCCAGTTCTAAAATGTAAGATTGTTGCTCAAATTCTTTATATATATTGGCTGTTCCCAGAAGACATAATGGTACGCATCCAAATCCCATATTTGGTCAAATTGAATGCCCAAATGGACAACATTTTGCCAAACCAATTGTTGGGAAAAATCTGAAATTAATATTTTGGACAAAACTCACATTTAAAGAACATTTAATTTACTAAAACAAAGTTGAAATCATAAACAAAATGCCAAAATTCAAAACAGCATTTGTGTTTCTCTAAGCAGAAGCATTTCTTGTGTGTGTGTTTTAGAATTACCTAAGCATGTTATGCATGTGGGTCTTGTTTCATCTTGCCAAATGTAAAATGATGAGTTTATTTCAAAATAGGCATTGCACATATTAAAGTGAAGGGAAAATACTTTTTTGAAAACAGCGTTATTTTATGAACGGATTGAAGTGGAATCCATAGAATCCCACATATTCTTACAAGGACTGGTATTTCTTGTACATATATTGTTCCATTCATTTAGGCAGGATGTATCCCTTTGATTTGTATTTGTGTTTAATTAACCTTCTTTGCTATTCATTTTATTTGTGTTTTATACTTTTTTATTATATATTTGGATGATTAAATGCTATGTAAACATAAGTGCATGTATACATTTACAGGCATTAGTTTTCAGTGTATCATTTATTGGGGGTAATATCCTCTAGCTTTGTTTGGTGCAACCTTTAACTTCTGATATCTTATTGTTGGAGCTATAGAGGATTGCTCAAGAAGGATTTGTGTCTGTATTAAAGGGACATTAATCTGCTGGATACAACTACTACGGTTACTGCTTACTATACTATTTAATTTCCTCCTATATCTGCAGCTCTATTTAAAGCCATCGTGTTTTTTTTACCTCGTTACAGAATACAGTTAGTAAAGCTCTGCATTTTATAATGGGCACCGCCATCTTGTAGCTCGCATATTGTTACATCCTGTGATAGGAGCAGTGCACTTTCATAGACCTGCTTTTTTTTACAGCTGTACCTTTCACTTCAGTTTAGATCACATAGATAGAGAGCAGAATTGTTACATTTGTGCATTTTTTTTTTTGTATAGTTTAAAAGTTAAATAACAAATATAAGCTCCAAAATGGTGGCGCCCAATGTAAATATGCAGCTTCACTAAGTAATAATTTAAGGGGTTAAAAGAAGAGAATGACTTTGAGAACAGCTGCAGGATCAGGCACAAACAATATCATGGTGAATAGTTACCATTCTACTGTAGTTGTACTCAGCTGTTTAATGTCCCTTTTAATGCCTTTTTATAGTCATATATTACAATAAACCCACATATTTTTAGCAACTGCTAATCACAATCTATTGTTTGATAATTATCAGCACATTAATGGCTACAGCTGAGCCCTTTTCAATTTCTACTCAATTAAAATCAGCAATTTTCATTATTTATTGGCAACACTTTTCTTTTTTATTGCTTTTGTGAAAAATGGCCATATTTTTAACATGTACCAGTTTTTTTTTATTGCAATCTAAATTATTCACCCTTAACAACACATTTACTTATCACACAACATTTGAAATAGCCAAAGAGGGACACTTTTCTACCCATTAACAAAGCACCGCTGCCAACGCCCCCCACTCACACACACACTTTGTTCTAAACAGCATATCCTATTAGAAGACACACACACATATATTTACATGCATGCACACAAATTTACACACACATACATACACATAAACACATATTTACACAAACTCATTCACACATATTTACACACACACAAATTTACACACACATACATACACACATATTTACAAACACACTCATTCACACATTTGCACAATTACACACACAAATTTACACATACATACACTCATACACACATATTTACACACAAATAAATTCACACATATTTAAACACACACATATATACATACACTCATATTTACACACACATACAAACACACACACATAAATACATACACACTCATACACACATATTTACACACGCATACATTCATACACACATATGCACACACACTCATACACCCATATTTAAACGCACACATACTGTATATATAGTACATACACACATATTTACTAGGGATGGGTGAATGTTTTGCAACATTCGAAAATGTAAACAGATTTTAACACATTAATTCATGTATTTGCAATTTCAAATGTTTGTACAACATTCTAACATTCGTTTTATGTCATAGTATTTCTAATGCTCTCTTTAAATGTAATATTCGAATTATGCAATATTCCAATTAGAAAAATTCAAATCTATTTGTTATATTATTTCTAATGCTCTTTTTAAATGTAATATTCGAATTAGGCAATATTCGAAATAGAAACATGCAAATTTATACATTTGTATCTATTATGTATCAATTTACTAAATTCCCTACCACATGAACTATTGAACTTCTGAATAGTATTTGTTAAATTGAATGTTAAATTCGAAATTTCGAATGTGAATATATTTTGTTTTTAGTTGAGGTTTCAATAAACATAGCAATAAGATGAAACACAGGGTCGAAATACATAATTGACCACATCACAGGAATGTACAAATCTCTTGCTAACAAAACAATGGCAAATACAGAAATATTAGAGTCACATAAACATTTGTGGTACCATCCGATACTACCTTATCTGAGACATATATAGCCCAATAAAATAAAATAAAAATTAGTGACCCATTACATTTCAAACCTCTATTAATTGAGTTATTACACCTCCTTTGGTAAACTAAAGTCAATCTTGGACTTTCAACTTAATATAGAAAAAAAAATTGAGAGAGGCGGGCGTCTGATAATATAGAGTAACATTTGGACCCTCACAAAAAAGTTGCATGAAATTTTATGACGTTAATGGAAGGAAATTACATATAGATCCTAGGAAAGAAAAAAAAATCACATGTGGGAGCATATGGCAAATGTTGTTCACAATTAGACACCAGAAAGTATGTACAGAGCTTAGACCTTTCCAGTCTATATAGATAAATAAAAAAACAACAGGTGTCTATATTTTAGGTACACTACTACCCCTAAGTATAGAGTTGTATAGATTTGGATTTCTTTAGGTAATATTGTTATAGTGGAAGAGGAGTGGTATGTGTGGGGGACCTGTATCCTCTCGAAGGAGAAAAGAGGTAGAGGAACACACCACACAAACCAAAGTTGGCGCTGTATGTGAAGTTAGCTAGAATGTTGGTGGGGAATCCTGTAGGAGCAGCTATATATCTCAGAGATTGGAGAGAGGTCCCACATGAGGGAGGTGAGGGTATCTCTACAGCAGTAAATGGGAGGAAGATAATGAGAAAAGCGCTAAAACAAGGATCTGATCCCAAATATAATAATTGTAGATTATCTGTATAAATGTATTTGTATTTGTATTAGTATGTACAGATATCTCCAAGAGCCCCTTGATAATAATAATAATAATGAAAAAGAGATATGTGGTAATGATTAGTATTAGACCACATACAAAGGTATATTATTAACCAGAATCATATAGGATATAATCAAATAAACTAGTGTTAAGTGTAGTTGAAACAAATGATGAAAAGTCCATCCAAAGCATATATTAATGGAATGATAAATAATTAGTTAATCATACTCGATATCCGGTAGGTATTGCACTTACTAGAACAAACCTCAATCGTATGAGGTAAGTTGCCGCCTCTGTAAGTGGGAAACTTCAGAAGATCTGCAGTGGCAAAGGAGGCTTGACCTTGTATTTATTCATTTCCTCTCAGAGTATGGAGTTGGAATCCAGATTGAAGACTGGTTGTAAGTACCCTCCAAAGTTCCAGCAGATTAATGCAGAATATTTTTATACAATCTATACATCGTGGACCGTGCAAAATATTTGCAAATTTTAAATACTTATCTAGTTTGTGTTTAATCACGGAACTATCATCTGCTTATGGGAAGAATTGTTCTATTCTGATTGAGACACAGCATCTCCTGTTTCCTACATACACGGTTCGTGAGTTACAGGCTATTGCTAAGTGTGTTTTACATGCCTCATATGTTTGAGGACTTTTAATGTGAGTGGCCATTTGTCTTTTTTTTATATATTTTTTATTTAAAATAAACAGTTTTACATTATGTATTTTTCTTCTGCTTTTCATTCTGCATAAATCTGCTGGAACTTTGGAGAGTACTTACATCAGTCTTCAATCTGGATTCCAACTTCATACTCTGAGAGGAGAAGAATAAATACAATGCCAAGTCTCCTTTGCCACTGCAGATCTTCGGAAGTTTCCCACTTACAGAGGCGGCAACTTACCTCATACGATTGAGGTTTGTTCTAGTAAGTGCAATACCTACCGGATATCGAGTGTGATAAACTAATTATTTATTGTTCCATTAATATATGCTTTGGATGGACTTTTCATCATTTGTTTCAACTACTACTTAACACTAGTTTATTTGATTATATCCTATATGATTCTGGTTAATAATATACCTTTGTATGTGGTCTAATACTAATCATTACCACAGATCTCTTTTTCATTATTATTATTATTATCAAGGAGCTCTTGGAGATATCTGTACATACTAATACAAATACAAATACATTTATACAGATAATCTACAATTATTATATTTGGGATCAGATCCTAATATTGTTATAGGTCTTCTGTAATGAAGCACTCATGGACTATTGGCTCTGTAAAGCATATATATAATATATTGAATGCACATTTAGGTTTATACACCATGTTCTATAGTATTAGTGATGTACTGGTAATGGCAGGTCATAGACTTATGGGTCATAAGGTGTTCCTTCTTTGTAATGATCTCCATGTGGCCATGAAGACATGTGCATGATAGAAGTGCTAGTAGGGTTGACAGCCCATCCCAGATATCCAAAAGAATACCACAGATATAAACAGCTGTTGATGGCCAGTGCCTGTATGCATACAAAAGGACTGCCCCAAACAGACATAGTAACGAACAGAACATAGGTGAGTGAAAGTGAACAGACTATGTGTACATTCAACTAGTAAAACTGCATGAAGCAGGCACAATAAAATACCAAGTATAGTTAAAGGACCAGTAAACACAGCAGATTTTCATAATCAACAAATGCAAGATAACAAGACAATACAATAGCATTTACTTAAATGAGTAGTAGATTATTTTCTAACACATTTTAAAGTTATGTATATTTCCACTCCCCCTGTACCATATGATAGAAATCAGCCAATCACAAATGCATATACGTATAGTCTGAGTTCTTGCACATGCTCAGTAGGAGCTGGTGACTCAAAAAAAGTGTAAATATAAAAGACTGTGCACATTTTTTTTAATGGAAGTAAATTGGAAAGTTGTTTAAAATTACATGCTGTAGAAAATCACATGTTGTGGATGCTCCATGAGGGAAGTTTCCGGTGGAGGAGGAGCAAGTATGCGATGCTGTGCTCACTGCTCCAGTCCCAACAGCTGCTGGCGGTAACTCTTTCGCGCCTTACCCCACGATCAGGGGTTGCTACAGGGACAGCTAGTTATATCGCCCTGGGAACCTAGCAGTGCCTCTCCATTGCACTGCTTTCCTCACAAGTCCTACTGAAGCGGTTGCTGCCACTTGACTAAACCTTCCCGCTTACAAAGAAGCCGTGCTGAACTCTTTCTGGACTGACTCTTTCTACATCTTAAGACAGACTCTCCTAATCCCTTCCTACAACCTGAACCCGCAGGTCACTAAAACTCCAACCACCATCCAACTAAAGACCTCTCGTTTCTGCCCTCCCTCCTCCCCCCCACGGAACTCAATCTACCGGCTTTGGGGCTCACCTCCGCTCTCTTGCATTTACACCTGCCGTTTTTCCCCCCCCGCTGAAGACGTGACCATAGTGCAGTGACCTACCGCCTCTTGATTTGCCGGCGTTTTGCCCCATTGCTCCTGACAAGCCGGTCTCACTCCGCTGCTGTGGACTCCCCCCTCTCTCACCGGCGCTGCGAGGGAGGGGGTGAGTGTTGAGCTGGGGCTCTGTCGGGGGGCTCCGTGCTGCTTGGCTCTGCCTCTTTGGTCCCCACTGCTGGTGTCTTCCGCTCCTCTCCCACCGGTGCTGCGAGAGAGGAGGAGGGGCCGAAATTGTTGTGCTGTTGGCTGTATTGGCTCTACGCTCTGGCAGTAGAAGACAGGCAAAGAATAACTGCATCACATGGATCCCTGCTCCTAGAAGCCTCACCTCAAACCTCCCAATGGTGAGTGACAGGCGAATGAACTAAGGTGAGCCCTCAAGGATTTTTTAGATAAATATTATATGCTAGCTGGAAGAGTGGGGATATCCTTGAACTAGAAACCTCTTCATTGCCTCCTTAGATAACGATACTAGGTTGAGGCCTCATCTTTGCCTAAATAAAGAACTTTTGGCAGCAATACCTTTGCATATAATTTAAAAAAATATATACCATACTAGGGATTACAGTCTGGAAGCCACATTCTGAGTCCCTCGGCACTTGCAATTATACTACAGGGATAGAGTGGTACACAAGAAAAAGGGGGATCAACTAAGAAATCTCCATCTGCATACATAAGGAAGGAGAAAGGGGGATAAGTGCGAGGAGGGAGGAAACACAGGGAGGAGAGAAAAGCGGCACATAGGATTAAATATCAGGAGGTGAAAGTGCCATACTTCTAACTTTACCCTGCTTACCAAGAATTTTTATTCATTACAGTTTGGATAAAACACTCCTCTGAATGCAGTCTTATAAACTTTATTTCCTAGGGGAAAAGTCTTGATTCTTCTTTTTTTTTTTTTGTGTTTTGTTTGTTTTTTTTCTTTTTTTTCTCCTTTTTTCTTCCCTCCCTGCCCTGTCATTTATATTGCTTATTTTTCCCTTTCTCCCCTCCCTCTGTCTGGGCTCAATTGAGCTAAATACTTTAATATTGGCTATGCATTTATAAAAGACAACATTATATCTTATCTGATCTGTTGCGCATTGTGACACTGTCCCTAAATAGGGTTATAGGTGTAATCCTGAAACTACTGCAGTAGTGCTGTCTTATTAGTATTTACACTTGTATATAAATATATACAATCAGCTTAGTAACACTACACAGGTATACAAAATGTTACCTGACTAATGGAACAGTATATAAAAATATACAACTAATATAAACGGCACCTGTTTAAGATCAACATAATGCTGTGAGACAGGGATACATTGTTTGATATCTAGTCTTATTTATTGTGTATGCCATAAATACATTTTCTTTCATGTAATTAACAAGAGTCCATGAGCTAGTGACGTATGGGATATACATTCCTACCAGGAGGGGCAAAGTTTCCCAAACCTTAAAATGCCTATAAATACACCCCTCACCACACCCACAAATCAGTTTTACAAACTTTGCCTCCAAGGGAGGTGGTGAAGTAAGTTTGTGCTAGATTCTACGTTGATATGCGCTCCGCAGCAAGTTGGAGCCCGGTTTTCCTCTCAGCGTGCAGTGAATGTCAGAGGGATGTGAGGAGAGTATTGCCTATTGAATGCAGTGATCTCCTTCTACGGGGTCTATTTCATAAGGTTCTCTGTTATCGGTCGTAGAGATTCATCTCTTACCTCCCTTTTCAGATCGACGATATACTCTTATATTTACCATTTCCTCTACTGATTCTCGTTTCAGTACTGGTTTGGCTTTCTACTAACATGTAGATGAGTGTCCTGGGGTAAGTAAGTCTTATTTTCTGTGACACTCTAAGCTATGGTTGGGCACTTTATTTATAAAGTTCTAAATATATGTATTCAAACATTTATTTGCCTTGACTCAGAATGTTCAACTTTCCTTATTTCCAGACAGTCAGTTTCATATTTGGGATTATGCTTTAAATTATCATATTTTTCTTACCTCAAAAATTTGACTTTTTTCCCTGTGGGCTGTTAGGCTCGCGGGGGCTGAAAATGCTTCATTTTATTGCGTCATTCTTGGCGCGGACTTTTTTGGCGCAAAAATTCTTTTCCGTTTCCGGCGTCATACGTGTCGCCGGAAGTTGCGTCATTTTTTGACGTTATTTTGCGCCAAAAATGTCGGCGTTCCGGATGTGGCGTCATTTTTGGCGCCAAAAGCATTTGGGCGCCAAATAATGTGGGCGTCTTATTTGGCGCCAAAAAATATGGGCGTCGCTTTTGTCTCCACATTATTTCAGTCTCATTTTTCATTTGCTTCTGGTTGCTAGAAGCTTGATGTTTGGCATTTTTTTCCCATTCCTGAAACTGTCTTATAAGGAATTTGATCTATTTTGCTTTATATGTTGTTTTTTCTCTTACATATTGCAAGATGTCTCACGTTGCATCTGAGCCAGAAGATACTACAGGAAAACCACTGCCTGCTGGATCTACCAAAGCTAAGTGTATCTGCTGTAAACTTTTGGTAGCTATTCCTCCAGCTGTTGTTTGTAATAATTGTCATGACAAACTTGTTAAAGCAGATAATATTTCCTTTAGTGATGTACCATTGCCTGTTGCAGTTCCCTCAACATCTAAGGTGCAGAATGTTCCTGATAACATAAGAGATTTTGTTTCTGAATCCATAAAGAAGGCTTTGTCTGTTATTTCTCCTTCTAGTAAACGTAAAAAGTCTTTTAAATCTTCTCTCTCTACAGATGAATTTTTAAATGAACACCATCATTCTGATTCTTTGGACTCTTCTGGTTCAGAGGATTCTATTTCAGAGATTGATGCTGATAAATCTTCATATTTATTTAAGATGGAATTTATTCGCTCTTTACTTAAAGAAGTACTAATTGCTTTAGAAATAGAGGATTCTAGTCCTCTTGATACTAATTCTATACGTTTGGATAAGGTTTTTAAAGCTCCTGCGGTTATTCCAGAAGTCTTTCCTGTTCCTAATGCTATTTCTGCAGTAATTGCTAAGGAATGGGATAAATTGGGTAATTCATTTACTCCTTCTAAACGTTTTAAGCAATTATATCCTGTTCCGCCTGACAGGTTAGAATTTTGGGACAAAATCCCTAAAGTTGATGGGGCTATTTCTACCCTTGCTAAACGTACTACCATTCCTACGTCAGATGGTACCTCGTTTAAGGATCCTTTAGATAGAAAAATTGAATCTTTTCTAAGAAAAGCTTATCTATGTTCAGGTAATCTTCTTAGACCTGCTATATCATTGGCTGATGTTGCTGCAGCTTCAACTTTTTGGTTGGAAACTCTAGCGCAACAAGTAACAAATCGTGATTCTCATGATATTATTATTCTTCTCCAGCATGCTAATAATTTCATCTGTGATGCCATTTTTGATATTATTAGAGTTGATGTTAGATTTATGTCTCTGGCTATCTTAGCCAGAAGAGCTTTATGGCTTAAGACCTGGAATGCTGATATGGCTTCTAAATCAACTCTACTTTCCATTTCTTTCCAGGGAAACAAATTATTTGGTTCTCAGTTGGATTCTATTATTTCAACTGTTACTGGTGGGAAAGGAACTTTTTTACCACAGGATAAAAAGTCTAAAGGTAAAAACAGGGCTAACAATCGTTTTCGTTCCTTTCGTTTCAACAAAGAACAAAAGCCTGATCCTTCGTCCTCAGGAGCAGTTTCAGTTTGGAAACCATCTCCAGTCTGGAATAAATCCAAGCCTGCTAGAAAGGCAATGCCTGCTTCTAAGTTCACATGAAGGTACGGCCCTCATTCCAGTTCAGCTGGTAGGGGGCAGGTTACGTTTTTTCAAAGAAATTTGGATCAATTCTGTTCACAATCTTTGGATTCAGAACATTGTTTCAGAAGGGTACAGAATTGGTTTCAAGATGAGACCTCCTGCAAAGAGATTTTTTCTTTCCCATGTCCCAGTAAATCCAGTGAAAGCTCAAGCATTTCTGAATTGTGTTTCAGATCTAGAGTTGGCTGGAGTAATTATGCCAGTTCCAGTTCCGGAACAGGGGATGGGGTTTTATTCAAATCTCTTCATTGTACCAAAGAAGAAGAATTCCTTCAGACCAGTTCTGGATCTAAAATTATTGAATCGTTATGTAAGGATACCAACGTTCAAGATGGTAACTGTAAGGACTATATTGCCTTTTGTTCAGCAAAGGAATTATATGTCCACAATAGATTTACAGGATGCATATCTGCATATTCCGATTCATCCAGATCATTATCAGTTCCTGAGATTCTCTTTTCTAGACAAGCATTACCAATTTGTGGCTCTACCGTTTGGCCTTGCTACAGCTCCAAGAATTTTCACAAAGATTCTCGGTGCCCTTCTGTCTGTAATCAGAGAACAGGGTATTGTGGTATTTCCTTATTTGGACGATATCTTGGTACTTGCTCCGTCTTTACATTTAGCAGAGTCTCATACGAATCGACTTGTGTTGTTTCTTCAAGATCATGGTTGGAGGATCAATTTACCAAAAAGTTCTTTGATTCCTCAAACAAGGGTAACCTTTCTGGGTTTCCAGATAGATTCAGTGTCCATGACTTTGTCTTTAACAGACAAGAGACGTCTAAAATTGATTACAGTCTGTCGAAACCTTCAGTCTCAATCATTCCCTTCGGTAGCCTTATGCATGGAAATTCTAGGTCTTATGACTGCTGCATCGGACGCGATCCCCTTTGCTCGTTTTCACATGCGACCTCTTCAGCTCTGTATGCTGAACCAATGGTGCAGGGATTACATGAAGATATATCAATTAATATCTTTAAAACCGATTGTACGACACTCTCTAACGTGGTGGACAGATCACCTTCGTTTAATTCAGGGGGCTTCTTTTGTTCTTCCAACCTGGACTGTAATTTCAACAGATGCAAGTCTCACAGGTTGGGGAGCTGTGTGGGGATCTCTGACGGCACAAGGAGTTTGGGAATCTCAGGAGGTGAGATTACCGATCAATATCTTGGAACTCCGTGCAGTTTTCAGAGCTCTTCAGTTTTGGCCTCTTCTGAAGAGAGAATCGTTCATTTGTTTTCAGACAGACAATGTCACAACTGTGGCATACATCAATCATCAAGGAGGGACTCACAGTCCTCTGGCTATGAAAGAAGTATCTCGAATTTTGGTTTGGGCGGAATCCAGCTCCTGTCTAATCTCTGCGGTTCATATCCCAGGTGTAGACAATTGGGAAGCGGATTATCTCAGTCGCCAAACATTGCATCCGGGCGAATGGTCTCTTCACCCAGAGGTATTTCTTCAGATTGTTCAAATGTGGGGGCTCCCAGAGATAGATCTGATGGCCTCTCATCTAAACAAGAAACTTCCCAGGTATCTGTCCAGATCCCGGGATCCTCAGGCGGAGGCAGTGGATGCATTATCACTTCCTTGGAAGTATCATCCTGCCTATATCTTTCCGCCTCTAGTTCTTCTTCCAAGAGTAATCTCCAAGATTCTGAGGGAATGCTCGTTTGTTCTGCTAATAGCTCCAGCATGGCCTCACAGGTTTTGGTATGCGGATCTTGTCCGGATGGCATCTTGCCAACCATGGACTCTTCCGTTAAGACCAGACCTTCTGTCACAAGGTCCTTTTTTCCATCCGGATCTGAAATCCTTAAATTTAAAGGTATGGAGATTGAACGCTTGATTCTTGGTCATAGAGGTTTCTCTGACTCCGTGATTAATACTATGTTACAGGCTCGTAAATCTGTATCTCGAGAGATATATTATAGAGTCTGGAAGACTTATATTTCTTGGTGTCTTTCTCGTCATTTTTCTTGGCATTCTTTTAGAATACCGAGAATTTTACAGTTTCTTCAGGATGGTTTAGATAAGGGTTTGTCCGCAAGTTCTTTGAAAGGACAAATCTCCGCTCTTTCTGTTCTTTTTCACAGAAAGATTGCTATTCTTCCTGATATTCATTGTTTTGTACAAGCTTTGGTTCGTATAAAACCTGTCATTAAGTCAATTTCTCCTCCTTGGAGTTTGAATTTGGTTCTGGGAGCTCTTCAAGCTCCTCCGTTTGAACCTATGCATTCATTGGACATTAAATTACTTTCTTGGAAAGTTTTGTTCCTTTTGGCCATCTCTTCTGCTAGAAGAGTTTCTGAATTATCTGCTCTTTCTTGTGAGTCTCCTTTTCTGATTTTTCATCAGGATAAGGCGGTGTTGCGAACTTCTTTTGAATTTTTACCTAAAGTTGTGAATTCCAACAACATTAGTAGAGAAATTGTGGTTCCTTCATTATGTCCTAATCCTAAGAATTCTAAGGAGAGATCATTGCATTCTTTGGATGTTGTTAGAGCTTTGAAATATTATGTTGAAGCTACGAAATCTTTCCGTAAGACTTCTAGTCTATTTGTTATCTTTTCCGGTTCTAGGAAAGGCCAGAAAGCTTCTGCCATTTCTTTGGCATCTTGGTTGAAATCTTTAATTCATTTTGCCTATGTTGAGTCGGGTAAAATTCCGCCTCAGAGAATTACAGCTCATTCTACTAGGTCAGTATCTACTTCCTGGGCGTTTAGGAATGAAGCTTCGGTTGACCAGATCTGCAAAGCAGCAACTTGGTCCTCTTTGCATACTTTTACTAAATTCTACCATTTTGATGTATTTTCTTCTTCTGAAGCAGTTTTTGGTAGAAAAGTTCTTCAGGCAGCGGTTTCAGTTTGAATCTTCTGCTTATGTTTTTTGTTAAACTTTATTTTGGGTGTGGATTATTTTCAGCAGGAATTGGCTGTCTTTATTTTATCCCTCCCTCTCTAGTGACTCTTGTGTGGAAAGATCCACATCTTGGGTAGTCATTATCCCATACGTCACTAGCTCATGGACTCTTGTTAATTACATGAAAGAAAACATAATTTATGTAAGAACTTACCTGATAAATTCATTTCTTTCATATTAACAAGAGTCCATGAGGCCCACCCTTTTTTGTGGTGGTTATGATTTTTTTGTATAAAGCACAATTATTCCAATTCCTTATTTTATATGCTTCGCACTTTTTTTCTTATCACCCCACTTCTTGGCTATTCGTTAAACTGATTTGTGGGTGTGGTGAGGGGTGTATTTATAGGCATTTTAAGGTTTGGGAAACTTTGCCCCTCCTGGTAGGAATGTATATCCCATACGTCACTAGCTCATGGACTCTTGTTAATATGAAAGAAATGAATTTATCAGGTAAGTTCTTACATAAATTATGTTTTTAAACGGAGAAAAAAGAAACAGAAAGAAAAAAAACATTGTGCTTTTTATAACTGATCCTAGCTTTGGATGCTAATAAGTGAATGTTTAATTTACTTTGGTAATTCACCTAATATTGCTACTTAAACACACCTATACTTATAAGTCACGAAACTGTATGACTCACAATTGAACTGACTTAGTTTAAACTCACACTCTGATGAACGTCTTTCACATTATGTATGGGTTAATAGGGTTGATAACCTGTGCTTAGAGTGTCATTGTCTATTATTCTCTTCATTTTTGAAGGTTGAAATGAATATTTACCCTTTCTATGTAATTTGATGTAGTAAATGCTCCTCTGAGCTTTTCTCTTGGTTTAAAGTGTCCTTTAAAATAACCTGTTGTTAAGCCCTTAAGGCTAAATATTTGGAGTTCTTAATTCTGCAATACTAGTGCCTAATAGACTAGATATCTCTTACTCTGCAGGGCGGAGAGAGAGAGAGAGATTTTTTTTTTTTTTTTTTTTCTCTCCCCCCTCTCTTCACTTTTACATTAATTATACAGGCAACTGTCTGCTATTAACATAATATCAAGAGCTGAGCATCTCTTAGAATTTTGCTACTTAAATTGCTACCGACTCCATATAACTGTGCCTCTGCCAGAATCAAATATTTGATTAAGTCTCATCTGCAACTAGAATAAATCACATCTATTCAGAATCTCACACTAGCCACCTTAGGCCACTATAAACACAGATCACTGCACCTTTTCTACACTACTGCTCACAAGTCTCACCCCTTAAAATATAACTTCCCTTCACTTGCGTCTGCACTGTCACGTCCTCACACTACCTCACTTTCCTGAAGTAGTTCACCTGGGGGCACTACACCTGGTTTAATTCCACTGGTCCCTGTTCCTCCCTTACACTTAATTCCTTTACTTTCCCCCCTTCACTCCCCATCCCAAATATTTTTTAGAAGCACCCCTTTTCTCACCACCACTAACAGCACGTGGCTTATGGACAAATTTCTTTCTATTACATCTAAGACACCCTCCCCAAACATGGCAGCCAGACACAAGGACAGAAAATCTAAAAACACCCAGGATTCCATCACAGAGTCACAATCAACCCCAGCTCACACAGTAGTCTTGCCTGAATCCTCTAATCTACAAACTCTGGTCACAAGTATTACTGAAGCTCTCACACCCAAATTTGATGCCCTCAGGGCTGAGATTAGGCAAGATATCTCCTTATTAACCCAAGAGATCAGACAATTCTCCAATAGGCTGCAGGAAGTGGAACAGCGAGTGTCAGATTTAGAAGATCTAACGATAGACCATAGCTCTAAGTTAGAAACCTCAAGTAATAATATTCAAAAAATCCATGATAGGTTGGAGGACCTGGAAAATCGTTCCAGAAGAAATAACATCCGAATAATAGGTCTTCCAGAAGACAAACAATACGATGATTTATCCTATTTTATATCAGATACACTTACAAAGGCTCTTAAAATCCCCCCAACCTATCACACAATTCTGGTGGAGAGAGCCCATAGACTGGGCACTCCACGCCTAGGTGACAAAAATGACAATCGCCCTAGGCCAGTGATTGCAAAATTGCTTAACTTTCAGGATAAAAATATGATATTGCAATACTTTCGAAAAAATCAGCCAATTCTCATAGAAAATGCTAGGATTTAAATTTTTCAAGACAAGCCACGAAGAGAAGAGAACTAGCCCCGATATGTACCAAGCTCATACAGAATGGCCATCGTGCCACTATAATCTACCCCTCCAAGCTTAGAGTTGTAGTTAATGACACAACACATCTATTTGAGGACGCTCAAGTAGCTGAAAATTTCCTCAAAACTTTAAACCCACAACCTCATTAAGAAATGACTATAATGTATAATGAGAAGTTAGGCCTTGCGATCAGGGAACCTCCTTGGGATAGGGTGGCTCTGTCCTTTTTTTTTTTTTTTTCTCTCTTTCTCTTGCTCTCGGGTGTTTGTCTCTGTTCCCCCCCCCCCCATATGTAAATGATACAAGGGACAAATAAATTAAAAATAGTATCATGGAATGTGGGCGGTATCTCGACCCCTATTAAACGTAAGGCGATTCTCGCCCATCTGCGGAAGGCACAAGCTGACGTCGGTTTCCTACAAGAAACTCATCTCAGTTTAGAGGAATCCTTAAAACTGAAAGCAAGATGGGTTAGAGAAGTCTTTGCAGCACCAAGTGTTGGGAAAAAGAGAGGTGTGGCTATACTGATTGGGAAAAGATCCGGGGGGTTATGGTCCTGCACTCTGAGGCTGACTCTGGGGGCAGATATATTTTGGTAAAACTGAAGGTTGCCCAGACAATTTAGACATTATGTAATGTATATGGACCAAACATTTTTGACCCAGAGTTTTGGAACTCAATCCAGGCAAAACTTTTGTTAGTTAGTGAAGGGCACCTGATCTTAGGAGGTGACTTTAATATGGCACCACAATGCCCCTTAGACAGACTTAGAAATAATGCCAAACAACTAAAGCAGAAAAAAGATAACCTTGACTCCAAGACATTTAACAAAATAAAGCATAACTTAGCATTACGCGACATTTGAAGAGTCCAGAACCCAGACGCCCGGGACTACACCTGCCTCTCAAAAGCTCATAAAACCCTTTCCAGGATTGACTTATTCCTGATTGACGAACACCTCCCTATAACAAAGGTGAAAGCAGGAATAATGCCAATCCTTCTATCGGACCACGGACCTATTTCCCTCGAGCTATATCCCATTCAATCTAAGTGCAAAATATCGCGATTCTTTTTCCCCTATCACCTAATTACAGATCTAAAATTAAAAAAATGGATAAAAGGTAAGTTTACCGAATATCTTAATTTTAACAAAGACTTCATACCACGCCCAGATATATTCTGGGAGACTGCAAAGGCAGTGCTCAGAGGAGTGATTATTGCCTATACTGCCACCCTATTCAAAAAAGCAAAATTAAGAGAGAGGGAAACGAACAATCTTCTAGTTAACTCGTATAACCATTTTTTACTCGAAAAAACTCCCTCAAATTGGGCGAAATATATTCGTGCCAAAAGTATTAGAGATACTTTCTTAATGACCCAAGAAACCCATAGAGAACTCACGCTCCAAGCCAAACTATACAGGTTTGGCAATAAATCCGGAAAAATGCTGGCCAAGCTAATTAAAAATGAAGGAAAAAAACCATTGATAGAAAAACTGTCCCATAATGGGATACAGATAACAAAACCGGAAGAAATATCGGATAGATTTGTAGAATACTTCCAAGATATATACACATGCAGAGGGTACGATGCTCCGCAGGCAGCAGAGTTCTGGAGTAAAATCACCCTCCCATCAGTCTCGTCTGAAGAAATAGATAGTCTTAATTCTCCTATGTTGAAAGAAGAAATAGAAAAAGTAATTTCTAATCTCTCTCTTAACAAAGCAGCAGGTCAAGATGGACTCCCAAATGAATTCTACAAAATCTTATCAGCTGAAATAGTGCCCTATTTGAATAATCTCTTCAACAAAATCTATATTAATGGTAAACCGGTCCTACCCTCCTTTTCTTCCTCGCTCACGACTCTGATTTTAAAAGGAGGAAAAAACCCATTGCAAAAAGAATCATACAGACCAATAGCTCTGTTAAATTCAGATTACAAAATCATGACCACTATCTTAGCGAATAGACTGCAAACCATCTTAACAAAAATAATTCATACGGACCAAGCCGGTTTTCTCAATAAACGAAATTCAGCTGCAAAAATTAGAGAACTTCTTGTTACATTGGATTATATCCAGAAGAGAGAGGACACCCCAGACCTTGCTATTTTATCAATTGACGCAGAAAAAGCATTTGATTCAGTAATTTTTAATCATATAATAACATCTTTAACAAAATTTGGGATCAAAGGAAATTTCTCCAACTTTCTAGAAAATTTACATAAACAATCTTATACGCGGTTGATAATAAATGATACTATCTCTTCCCCGATCTTAATAGACAGGGGGATGCGCCAGGGCTGTCCTCTCTCTCCGCTTCTCTTTGACATCGCTATTGAGCCTCTAGCAATTATGATAAGGGACTCTCTCGAAGGCATAAAAATTCGGAACTATGAGATAAAAGTCGGACTGTATGCAGATGACCTTTTAATTTATCTATCCAACACAAAACTCAACATACCAAGACTTCTTCAAATAACCGACCAATTTGGCTCCTTTTCAGGTTATAAAGTGAACAAATTAAAATCCGAGATTCTCTGGTTAAGAAGAAACAATAGTTCTATCTTAAACATTCCATTCAGCGTAGTCTCTGAGTCCTTTAAGTATCTTGGCATATATATACCAACTGATTTAAGAGACCTATATAAGCTTAACATATCTCCTATACTAACCAGTATTAAGGAGAAATTAAAAGATTGGCAACATCTACCACTATCTATCTCTGGTCGAGCAGAGCTATTAAAAATGATTCTTCTCCCTAAACTTCTCTATATTCTGCAAAACGTCCCACTAATCTTGCTAGAGAAAGATATTCGCGCTATTAATACCTCACTTAGACAGTTTATATGGCAAGGGAAAAGATCTAAGATATCGCTTGCCAAGCTCACAGCATCAAAGGACTATGGAGGCCTAGCAGTACCAAATATTAGATTCTATAACCTTAGCTTTTTAGCACAGATAGTAACGGACTGGATTTTCACTAAGAATTACATTTTAAACAATGAACTGGAACTGAACATCTGTGAACCATACCTTCCATTAGCCATGATTCACTGCTTACCAAAGGAGCTCCCAGCAAAGATCAAGAGACTTAAAACCATATATAATCCCATCAAAGCATGGTGGAAAATAACTAAAGTCCTGGCAATAACCAGCATTGCTTCAAACTATCTTCCCCTGATAGGAAACCCGCAATTTCAAGCAGGTATAAATTCCACAGTTTTTAATAGATGGCATAACACTGGCCTCGACAGGATATTATATTTGATAGATAGCAATAGAAAATGTATTAAGACCTTTGAGGAACTGAAGAACGAATTTAACCTTCTTAATAAAGACTTCTTCGCATACCTGCAAATAAGACATTTCGCTACCGAATTAGCTAGAGAGTTGGGGTGGTCCTGGGCGCTAGGTAAACTGGAAAACTGGTTAACTATTACTAAGAATGGCTACATGTCTATTTCCCTGTGCTATCATATACTTACTGTAAATAAAGATGTCCCTATTGGATAAAATGGCAATGGCATGGTCTTCCTTAATACCTCAAAGCAACATTGAAATAAAAACTCTCCAGTTATTAATTAATAAAGTGGCATCAACTACATTATCTGCTACCTGGCGGGAGGCGCATGTCAGGCTTCTCCACAGGGCCTACTTCACCCCGGAGAAAGGCCTCAGAGTGCATAACCAACAATTTAATAAATGCCCTAAATGTTCTTTTCCAGCGGCAGATCTGATACATATGTTTTGGCAATGTCCCAAAATCAGAAGGTTCTGGAATAAGTTAGAATACTGGCTTAAAACTGTTTTGAAAATTGAAACACTTACCCTAACACTATATCAAATTATACTATGTTTAAATATAGAAAGTAATTATCAGACTAATGAAAAACTAATAAACCTCTCTATCCTAACCTCTAGGTATTTAATTTGTAAAAAATGGAAAATGCAAACACTACCGACCATTGCCGAAGTTAAGAATTATCTAAAAAAACAGTGTGTACTTGAACAAAAAGATACGAATATTGATAAGGAATCGGATATAAAAAATTTTTTTCAATAAATGGGCAGCTTTCATAAAAACATTCCATGAAAGGGAAATTGACTATCTGATTTTTCCATTTAAAAATTCAGAAATAGTTCTTCTTGGTATCTGGTAGTCAGGGGGAGGGGGGGACAGCAAACGACGAACACCTTCCTAGGTTGTGTTTTTTTTTTTTTTTTTTCTCCTTCTCTCATGTGCTATATACTGTTCTGCTCTGGTCTGACCTGCTCATTTGCTTAGAGGCTGTTTTTGTCCTACTCTTGACTTGGATCTCGACTACTCTCCTGATTAAATACCTAGATCTAATAAAGGACCAAATTGTCAAAATAGAATGATCAGAGAAAATTCAAGAACGCCTTTAAAAGATACCCCTCATATAAACCTTAAAACTGTTAAGACACTAAGTGCAGATTTTAGCACAACTTCGTTATGAATCAGTAGAGAATGCTAAGTTGCATAAACATATGATCTCAATGACACAGTTTACTTAGCTGTGTCTCTCCTTTTTTTTTTTTTTTTTTTTTTTTTGGTTGTTTATGTTATTTTGCTTGTCCACTTTATATGTGACGTCATAAAGGGCATGACGTCTGAGGAATTTATGTTGTAAATTTAAAAGAAAAACCCCAGCAGAATATACAACTTAATTTAGTGAAATGTTAATAACACTGACAAATCTTTTTGATTTTATGTTATATCTTTTTTCTTATTATAATTTTTTTTTTGCGTGTGTTTTCTTATGAGCCCTGCGTGGCACAAGATATGTCTTTTTTTTTTTCTTATCTCTGTTGTATGCATTGCTGGTTATAAATAAAATAAAAAAAATAAAAAAATGACATGCTGTATCTGAATCATGAAAATTTAATAAAGCTTGAGTGTCCCTTTAACTGTGTCTACATGTTTACCTTAGAGCTGCCTAGAGTAGACACAATAGAGTATATAAAACCCACACAGTACTATGCTAGGAACTATTGATCCTAAGTATATAACAATACTTCTCCAAGTAGGCTAAAAGTAAACAGATTGGTTTAAGGCATATTTCAAACTAGGAGTGTGGGGTGGAGAATAAGCTAAATGTAACTGTCCTCCTAGACATTAGATCTTGTGATCCATTATAAACTTTCGGAACGCATCAATAAATTCTGGGTCTTTTGCTTTATTAAGTTTGGGTCTCTAATATATTCCGGCTAACAGGGAAGTTCTAGGTGCATACTATAGTTCACCTTAATCAGAACAGTGAGTCCAGAGTCCCAGACTAGAAGATCAGTTCAGGAAGGAAAAACTCTAACCTACCCCTGTTTTCAACATTTGGTCATTTGGGAAGTGCTGGTTCTGACCCTGCTGGTTCAACCAAGAACAGGGCCATCGCTTCTGAGAAGTGTAGCTTTCACAGCTCCCTATCTTGTCTGATGTGAATTCCGTGTATTGCTGATCAGAGGATTTGAAAACTGTTAGCCTTCATGCGGTCATAGGAGCAGCCCAGTGTGTCTGTCTTGTCGAGGCAATCCCAGTCTACAGGGTTCGAGCAATGAGCTCATCTGAGCTTCCTACTGTACTTCCACCATCTGAAGGCCAGGCAGAGGCTAGCGCAACTCCAGTTATTGAAATCTGACTTCCCTGGCTAGTTGGATTTGGCATACCTTTTCTGAGAGGTAAGTCCACCGGAGTGGGTATGGAGGCAGATTCGTTATATAGGAAAGCTATAACGTCCCATATATCGAGATCTGAAGAGGGGCTGAGTAGGGCGTCTACCTGCGGTTGCTCCTCCGTAGATGCACTACCACATGGATCGGCATGGGAAGCCTTCTCTATGGCCTTAATTTCACTTTGCAAGCCAGATATGTCAGACTCGGGATCACCCTCATAATCCATTGCTGGTGGGTCTAGGGTTGTGAGGTGGATTCCTTTTGTGTTCTGTGGAGATATGAGGAGCCTGCAGAGCTCCTTCTCTAGGCTCCGGTAGCTGTTGTGTATCGCCTGGGTCACTGTACACTCCCTCTTTTCCAGAGCCTCCAACTCTCCGGTGTAGTAGAGTTGTGCTGTTTTAATGATAAAGTCCCTGCTTATAACTATATTGTGAGAGTAGCAGGTTCCCACTTTAGATGTAGAGCGAAAACTGTGTACTTAGGGCACAGCTAGGTTTGGTGACGATGTAGAGGCTTCAATAGTAGGGGAAGGCCTCAAATGAATAGTCCGGAACTGAGGGCAAATGAGCCGCAATCCAATCCAAAACCCTATTTCTCGGATCAGGTTGCTAACAGACAGACCTCCCTACAATTTTGAGTTGGATTGTGTCAGATCTCGGGTAAAAGTATTAAATTGTGGAAAAGGTTCAAGGAGCTAAAGCTCAGTGTGACCAGTAAGATGGGTGCCACCTGGAAGTCCCCGAATATGAATATTTGATTTAATTATTAACATTTAAGAACTGAAGTAACATTCAATTATCGAATTTTAATGGATTTTCATTCTTATCAATATTTGATTGTCCAAAACAAATTTCCACAGGATTTTTCGCTCTACCAAACAAATTAAACTTTCAGCACTTTTACCCATCCCTAATATTTACACACAAACATACATATATACACGTATACCCATATACACATATTTACACACACATACATCCATATACACTTATTTACATGCATACATATTTACACATACATGTTTAGAAAGGGCATAAACCTGCTACACACTGAACAGTGAACAGCTTAAAAAGGATATCCTGCACAGATATTGGTTGATTAAGAGGGAGGAACAAGACCTCCTCTTTAACCCCTTAATTATCTTAATCAACATTTGTTTTAAACATGATTAGTTTAACATTGCAAAATAAGACTCTAGTATGGTATATTGGAGGAACAATTTGTACATAACTTTATGGAAAGAGGATTTCAAACAATATTCTTAACATAGCATAAGTTGTATATATAATACAGATATATGTATGAAGTATGTAAATGTCAACCCATATCTTATTCATAGTATGAAATGTAGCTATGATTCCCCAGACCTATACAATTAAAGTGACAGGATTGACAGGAAGTGATCCATCTGTGTCTTAAACAGCCAAAATTTTGGCTGTATTCATCGTATTCATTATATCTATGGTAGATATAGGGAATATAGAGGATAGCAGCCCAAAATTAATATGGATATGTTTAAAGGGTAACATTGGAACAGGGATGAACCAGGCGCAGCACTCAATTAATATTAGGGGTAGCACTCTTCTAGGGTTATATTAAATTTAGATTTAAATATTTGTATGAAGGTGGTTGAAGATATGCCATACTGTAACTATAAGGGACCCATATTAACATATATATGTATGTATATATATATATATATATATATATATATATATATATATATATATATATAGGTATATGTACAAGCAAGGTTCAATGCCAATGATTAATTAAATCAAACTCTGAATTGAAGACATCAGGGACCTGGGTATGTATTTTAAAGATACAGAAGGCTTTTTGCCTAGCCAAAAGCTCATCTTTATTACTCCCCACCCCCCCCCCGAGTGGTCACCTGATGGTTTCAATTGCCTTCCATCTAAATGCTCTAACATCCCCTTCGTGTACCTCAATAAAATGTCTTGATAAAGCAGAGCATAATTTCTTGTTTTTTATATAACCAATGTGTTTGCATATCCTAGTTCATATGTCTCTTGTAGTCATACCTACGTATTGACATAGATGGTGGACACATTCTATAAGATACACGACATAGGATGTAGAGCATTTCACACATCCTTTAGTTTCAAAGGTTTGCTTGGTGACACATGAATAAAACTCTTTCCCCTCTACAATGAATTCACATGCCTTACATCTACCACCCAGTAGTTGGCCGCTCTTTTTGTGGTAGTTGGGTGGGGGACAAAATATTACCTAGGGTTAAATTCCTGGAATATACACAATTAGACCCTTTCTCAACAGTGGTCTTTAGGCCTTTATCACCATATAGTAAGGGAAAATATTTATTTAGTATGTCACAGATCTCATAAAACTGAGAGTACGTTCATCCTTTAGATTTTTTTGGCTTATAGCCAAAAGTATCTCGTCTGTTCATTCTAGCCACTTCCTTAGCCACATTTCCAACCATCCTAGGCTGATAACCTCTCTCAACCAATCTATTCATCATAGCTGTACTCTCCTCCACAAAATCAGCAACAGTGTAACAAATCTTCTGGTTTGCAACAGTTGTGCCTTTGTGATTCCTTTGAAGACGTGTCTGGGATGTGCACTTTTGGTGTGCAATAGCGTGTTGCCTGAAATAGACTTTCGATATAGTTTAGTGCTAACTTTCCCAGACAAGGTATCTCCCTCTAGGATAATATCTAAGAAATTGGTATTATATTTATTCCACTCAAATGTGAAACTAACACCATTGTCACTGTTATTTAAAAATTGTACAAACCTTCCTGCATCAGTTTCATCACTATAAGTAGGTCATCTATGAAGTGTTTATAAAGGTGTATACAGCCTATATAGGGGTTACTATCTGCATAGACAAAGCACCAATCGAGCCATTACATGAATATATTTGCATATGACGGGCGAATTTCGCCCCCATGGCTGTACCCTGTCTTTGCAGATAGTAAATCCCTTCAAACAGAAAGTAATTGTGTTGGAGAAGATAAGTGGCAACCTTTAGTATAAACTCAATTGCGTAGCTTTCCATGTCATAGTGTAATTCCAGAAAATATTTAATAGCCTTAATACCCAGATGATGTGGGATACTGGAATATAAAGACACTACGTCTATGGTAAGCCAACTATAGTCAGACGTCCATGTAAGATCTTCACCAACTGCAAAACATGTGTAGTGTCTTTGATGTGGCTATGTAAAGAGGAGACAATAGGCTGTAAAACAGCATCCAACCACTCAGACAGTGGCTCCAAGAGGGGCCGTCCCTTTACATTTACCAGACTGTTATGCACTTTGGGCAAATGGTGAAACACTGGTGTAATATGATTAGTTACATTTAGATATTTCACAGTCTCAGCATCCAGAATACCACAGTGCAAACCATCGTCCAATAGATCAAAGAGTTCTTTCTGGATTGCAGGATAGAATGGTATATGTATTAGGGTCCTCTAAATGTCTTTTAGCTTCTGTGATATAGACTGTCTTATCCAAGAGGACCACACTACCCCCCTTGTCAGAATTTTTTATCACAATGGACTGGTTGTTCTTAAGAGTGCTTAAGGCCACATTCTCACTTACCGACAAGTTGTATTTTGTGATTCTCTTGGATTGATGTAGATAAGTTAAATCCTAAACAACCCATTTATGAAACAGTTCCAAAGCCTTGCCTCGGGTGTGTATTGGGTAGAATTTAGATGCTATTTTAAACTTGGGGAATACAGCTGATGTAGAATCACTAGAAACATTAGGTTCTCAATAGAGAATCTCCAAATTAATTGTGTCACAAGTGTCTAAAAAGTTGGGCATAGTAGTTCTAGTAGGCTCTGAAATAGAACACATATTGTCAGGTGTCTGTAACAAATTGGTATCTGTTGAGAAATGTTTGTGAAGGGTTAGCTTCCTAATAAATCTGTTTAAATCTATTATAGTGTGAAATAGATTAAAGCTATTATTAGGACAGAAACCCAACCCATAATTTAAGACTTTAATTTCCACCTGAGTGAGCTTGTGTGAGGATAGATTTATCACACTACCTAAAGGTGGTGATTCCCTATTTTGTTCTCCCTGAGGTTGTACCTGTGTTATCTGATTACAGATTTCTTCCCTCCCCCTGTGGGCTGTTTCAAAACAGGCTGAAAAACCTGGGTGTTTTCAGTATGGGTCTTGATGGTGCATCCCTTTGTTTTATCAGTGTCTGATTGGGAGTTGATCTTTATGGGTACCTGTGTGACAGAGTTGGCATTTTTAGGTCTTGTTCCCTGATCAACCATATTATGTGAGTTACCATTAATGCCTATTGCACAGGTTAGTACCTTATTTTCAGAGTTCGGAGTCATATGAAAAACCTTACTTTCAGACCCTGAATTATCATCCCCTGAGGTAGAGGCTGCAAAGGAAGATTGATCATCATCAGTGGTATCAGTATCTACAAATGTGACATTTTTCTTTTGTTTGTTTTTCCTGCAGGGTATTGGTCTCTAGCCACACTGTCATTACCAATATTATTTTTATTGTTGTTGGGATTTTTGTTTATAATAGACTTATTTCTAAATCTACTAGGTTTATGCCAGATAAAGACTTAATTTTCCTGGTAGTCTCTCTGATCGCATAAGAACTTTGTATGTTTGGTTTGTATCAATTCTTTTATGGATGTTTAAACCACCTCTGCTAACATTTTGTCAAAATCACTGTACTCATTAGCATCTTTATAGCTGTTCAACTCAGCTTGTAACTTAGTTATTTCATTTTTCACTATCTGTAGCTGTTCAGATTTATATCTAGTCTCACATGTTCATGATGCTCCTCAAGGGTGGAGGAGAAAATAAGGATGTCATCCAGATAGACGATGACAGTGCGATTGAGGAGGTCACGGAAGACATTGTTGACAAATTCTTGGAAGACAGAAGGGGCATTACACAGCCCGAAAGGCATTACAAGGTATTCGTAATGCCCTGATCTTGTGTTGAAGGCAGTCTTCCATTCATGCCCTGGGAATATACAAACAAGATTATATGCCCCACGTAGATCCAACTTAGTGAGGTAGCGAGCATTCTGGAGCGAATCATAAAGTTCAGTGATTAACGGAATAGGATAGAGATTCTTGATAGTGATACTGTTAAGGGCTCTGTAGTCGATACAGGGTCTGAGCCCATCAACCTTCTTACTTACAAAAAAGAAGCCAGCCCCGGCAGGAGAAGAGAAAAGGAGAATAAAACTTTTAGCTAGGTTACCTTGAATATACTCTTCCATGGCACTGGTTTCAGCTTTGGAGAGTGGATAAGTCCTCCCTTTAGGAAGTAGGGCTCTGGGAAAAAGGTCAATCTTGAAGTCGTAAGGACGGTGGGATAGCAGCACATCAGCTGCTTCCTTTTCAAACACATCAGTAAAATCTGTGTAAATTGAGAGAAGGCTTGAAGGGGTCTGTAGGCTGGCAATGGGGATGTGGCGTAATGGAATAACTTTAGCCAGACAGGAGTGGAAGCAGGATGTACCCCAGGAGGCCAACTTTCCCTCAGTCCAGTCGAACTGTGGATTGTGTATACGGAGCCAAGGAAGACCAAGGATTACTGGTTGTGCTGGAGAATGAATGACATTGAACTGCAACTGTTTGATATAGAGGATTCCCATAGTCATGGTTAGGGGTGCTGATTCAAAATGGATTAAACCAGAGCAATTATTTTAAGTGTTTTTTCTGCAGAAGTGGTAACCCTGCCTGAATCATGAAATGGTGATAAAACAAAATTGCAACTGCCCCTGAATCAATAAAGGCCTGAGTGTAGACAGAATTCTGAAGAAAGGAGAGGGTAACAGGTACCATGATTTGAGAAGATTGAGGGGATTTAGTAGTGACCACTCTTAGTGGTACCCCAGTTTTATCCTCTAAGTATTGGATTTTCCCTTCAGGGTATCACAGTTCTTTAGCTGGTGTGAGTTAGAACCACAGTAGAAACACACGGCTAGATTACGTGTTTTTGTCGATAAGGTGCTAACGCTCAGTTTATGCTCACAGCGCACCTACAAACAACACTGGTATTACAGGTTTTTCTAAACCCGGCTTTAGCCCCAAAAAATGAGCGGAGAGAAAAATTTAGCTCCACATCTCACCTCAATGCCAGCGTTGCTTACCGTAGCGGTGAGCTGGCTGAACGATAGGAATCAATGGGGCAGAATCGGCTGAAAAAAACCTAACACCTGCAAAAAAGCAGTGTAAAGCTCCTAACGCAGCCCCATTGATTTCTATGGAGAAATACATTTTATGTCTACACCTAACACCCTAACATGAACCCCGAGTCTAAACACCCCTAATCTTACACTTATTAACCCCTAATATGCCGTCCCCGACATTGCCGACACCTAAATTATATTAGTAACCCCTAATCTGCCGCTCCGGACACCGCCGCCACCTACATTATACCTATGAACCCCTAATCTGCTGCCCCCAACATTGCAGACACCTACATTATATTTATTAACCCCTAATCTGCCTCCCCCAATGTCGCCGCCACCTAACTACACTTATTAACCCCTAATCTGCCACCGCCAATGTCACCGCCACTATAATAAATATATTAACCCCTAAACCTAAGTATAACCCTAACCCTAACACCCCCCTAACTAATAATAATCTAAATAAAATAAACTACAATTAATTAAATTATTCCTATTAAAAACTTAATACTTACTTGTAAAATAAACCTTAAGCTAGCTACAATATAACTAATAGTTACATTGTATCTAGCTTAGGGTTTATTTTTATTTTACAGGCAAGTTTGTATTTATTTTAACTAGGTACAATAGTTATTATATAGTTATTAACTATTTAATAACTACCTAGCTAAAATAAAAGACAAATTTACCTGTAAAATAAACCCTAACCTAATTTACAATTACACTTAACACTACACTATAATTAAATGAATTCCCTAAACTAACTACAATTAAATACAATTAAATACAATTATCTAAATTACGAAAAAAAACACTAAATTACAGAAAATAATAAAATAATTACAATTTTTTAAACTAATTACACCTAATCTAATCCCCCTAATAAAATAAAAAAGCCCCCCAAAATAATAAAAAGCCCTACCATATACTAAATTACAAATAGCCCTTAAAAGGGCTTTTTGCGGGGCATTGCCCCAAAGTAATCAGCTCTTTTACATGTAAAAAAAGTACAATACCCCCTCCAACATTAAAACCCACCACCCACACACCCAAACCTACTCTAAAACCCACCCAATACCCCCTTAATAAAACCTTACACTAACCAAAACTGGGCAGAAGTAATCATTCAGATGGGCAGAAGTCTTCATCCAGGCAGCATCTTCTATCTTTATCCATCCGGAGCGGAGCGGCTCCATCTTCAAGACATCCGACGTGGAGCATCCTCTTCATCCGACGGCCGACGACTAAATGACGGTATCTTTAAGTGACTTCATCCAAGATGGTGTCCCTTCAATTCCGATTGGCTGATAGAATTCTATCAGCCAATCGGAATTAAGGTAGAAAAAAATCCTATTGGCTGATACAATCAGCCAATAGAATGCGTACTCAATCCTATTGGCTGATTGGATCAGCCAATAGGATTTTTTCTACCTTAATTCCGATTGGCTGATAGAATTCTAACAGCCAATCGGAATTGAAGGGACACCATCTTGGATGACGTCACTTAAAGGTACCGTCATTTAGTCGTCGGATGAAGAGGATGCTCCATGTCGGATGTCTTGAAGATGGACCCGCTCCGCTTCGGATGGATGAAGATAGAAGATGCCGTCTGGATGAAGACAAAATTGCCCGTCTGGAGGTCCTCTTCTGCCCGGTTGGGTGAAGACATCTCAAGGTAGGGTGATCTTCAAGGGGTTAGTGTTAAGTTTTATTAAGGGGGTATTGGGTGGGTTTTAGAGTAGGGTTGGGTGTGTGGTGGGTTTTAATGTTGGGGGGGTATTGTATTTTTTTTTATAGGTAAAAGAGCTGATTACTTTGGGGCAATGCCCCGCAAAAAAAGCCCTTTTAAGGGCTATTTGTAATTTAGTATAGGGTAGGGCTTTTTATTATTTTGGGGGGCTTTTTTTATTTTATTAGGGGGATTAGATTAGATGTAATTAGTTTTAAAAAATTGTAATTATTTTATTATTTTCTGTAATTTAGTGTTTTTTTCTCGTAATTTAGATAATTTATTTAAATTGTATTTTTTTGTAGTTAGTTTAGGGAATTAATTTAATTATAGTGTAGTGTTAGGTGTAATTGTAACTTAGGTTAGGGTTTATTTTACAGGTAAATTTGTACTTATTTTAGCTAGGTAGTTATTAAATAGTTAATAACTATTTAATAACTATTGTACCTAGTTAAAATAAATACAAACTTGCCTGTAAAATAAAAATAACTCCTAAAATAGCTACAATGTAACTATTAGTTATATTGTAGCTAGCTTAGGGTTTATTTTATAGGTAAGTATTTAGTTTTAAATAGGACTAATTTAGTTAATTGTAGTTATTTTATTTCAATTTATTTAAATTATATTTAAGTTAGGGGGGGTTAGGTTTAGGGTTAGACTTAGATTTAAGGGTTAATAACTTTATTATAGTAGCGGCGACGTTGGGGGCGGCAGATTAGGGGTTAATAATTGTAGGTAGGTTGCAACGACATTGGGGACGGCAGATTAGGGGTTAATAAATATAATGTAGGTGTTGGCGATGTTGGGGCAGCAGATTAGGGGTTCATAAGTATAATGTTGGTGGCGGCAGTGTCCGGAGCAGCAGATTAGGGGTTAATAATATAATGCAGGTGGCTATTAAATAGTTAATAACTATTTAATAACTATTCTACCTAGTTAAAATAAATACAAAGTTGCCTGTAAAATAAAAATAAACCCTAAGCTAGCTGCTATGTAACTATTAGTTATATTGTAGCTATCTTAGGGTTTATTTTATAGGTAAGTATTTAGTTTTAAATAGGAATAATTTAGTTATTTGTAGTAATTTTATTTAGATTATTTTAAATTATATTTAAATTAGGGGGGTTTTAGGGTTAGGGTAAGACTTAGGTTTAGGGGTTAATACATTTAATATAGTAGCGGCGACGTTGGGGGCGGCAGATTAGGGGTTAATAAATGTAGGTAGGTGTCGGCGCTGTTAGGGATGGCAGATTAGGGGTTAATAAAATTTAACTAGTGTTTGCGAGGCGGGAGTGCAGCGGTTTAGGGGTTAATATATTTATTACAGTGGGGGCGATGTCCGGTCTGCAGATTAGGGGTTAAATAATTTATTTAAGTGTTTGCAATGTGGGGGGGGGGGGCTCGGTTTAGGGGTTAATAGGTAGTTTATGGATTTTAGAGTACTTTTTAGCACTTTAGTTAAGAGTTTTATGTTGCAGCGTTAGCCCATAAAACTCTTAACTACTGACTTTTAAATGAGGTACCAGTTTTGACAGGAGAGGGTGTACCGCTCACTTTTTCCAAGACTCGTAATACCGGCGTTAGGAAAATCCCATTGAAAAGATAGGATATGCAATTGACGTAAGGGGATTTGCGGTATGCTTGAGTCGCGGAAAAACTGTACCTGCCAGACTCGTAATACCAGCGGGCGTTAAAAAGCAGCGTTGGGACCTCTCAACGCTGCTTTTTAACCCTAACGCAAGACTCGTAATCTAGGCAATAGTCTCAATCTCCTTCTCTGTATTTCAGATTCTGTGGGTTTGAGGGAGGAAAGATCCATGGGTTCCTCTACTGCGGTAACTTAAAGGGACACTGAACCCAAATTTTTTCTTTCGTTATTCAGATAGAACATGCAATTTTAAGCAACTTTATAATTTACTCCTATTATCAATTTTTTTTTCATTCTCCTGGAATGTTTATTTGAAAAGCAAGAATGTAAGTTTAGATGCCGGCCCATTTTTGTGAACAACCTGGGTTGTCCTTGCTGATTGGACAGCACCAATAAACAAGTGCTGTCCATAGTCCTGAACCAACAATTTGCTGGCTCCTTAACTTTTTCAAATAAAGATAGCAAGAGAATGAAGAAAATTTGATAACAGGAGTAAATTAGAAAGTTTCTTAAAATCACATGCTCTATCTGAATCATGAAAGAAAAAAAATTGGGTTCAGTGTCCCTTTAAGGTGCTGAAGGGCTAGAGGATGTTCTAGAGAGCGGACAAATAGGAGGATGGGAAGGAAGGATTCAACCAGTTCTGTCGCTCTCAGCTTGTCTTTCCTAAAAGCGAGAGTCCAGAGTAATACAAAGTGCTGTGAATTCATTCAGGGAAGTAGGGACATCATGATAGGTAAGCTTGTCATTGATGCGTTCATGCAAACCTCTCTTAAAGGCCACCTTGAGAGCACTGCCATCCCAATTGGTCTCAAGTGCCAAAGTGCGAAACTCGGTGGCGTATTGTGCCACAGTTCTATTACTCTGGCGGAGGTCCAAGAGTGAGTATTCTGCAGCAGCAGCGCGGCCAGAGGTCCCAAATACAGAAGATAATGCAGAAGTGAAGGCATCAGCATCATTCAGGAGTTGAGCGTTCTGTTCCAAAAGAGGAGAGACCCAGGCTAGAGCCTTGTCTTTCAGTAAGGAAATAGTAAAATTGACCTTTGACTGAAGAGAGTGGAAGGTGTGGGGGTCAATGCAAAAGTACAGCCTGCACTGGTTCAGGAAACCCCTACAGTCAGTAGTACCATCATACTTGTCAGGCAATGGTATCCGGGGTATACTTCCAGAAGCAGGGGAAGGAGCTGCGGCACTAGCAGCAGGTACTGGCTGTGTAACAACAGGAGCAGCATTCTTTTCAGCAACCATTGAGGAGAGCAAAGCGGTTATAGCCTGTAGTTTTGAATCCACACTCTGTAAATTGTGCGGTATGTGATCCCAGCGTCAGACCCTGACGAGTAACTGCATTTGCTACCTCATTTGGGTCCATGGCCCAAGCAGAGCCGGTGCTACAATAGAGGCAGCTTAGGTGACCACCTAAGTGCACCCCTGCAGGGGGGGACGCAAATTTGGTGCATTTTTTTTTTAGAACAGACATATTTATTTATTTTGCTGCCTAGAATTCATAGTAGGTTAAAAGTTCATCCATCTCACCTCTGATAGACTATACCAAGTACAGCGGGTGTTCAGGATGGCCGGTATGTTCACTACATTAAGTAATACTGCTAGTGATGACTAACGTGTGCTCCCTATTTTACTTTTAAGTAGCTGAGCTCCTTGTCACTGAGCCCCACCCCCTCCACACTCCCCCAATTAGACCTGTATCCCCACAAGTGCAGCTCCCTGCTTCTTCCGGGCCCTTGCACCGACATAGTGTTCAGCATGGAGGAGGACTAGCCAACTCAGAGCTACCCGGGGAGTCTTCTGCAGGACTTGCAGCTACACGTAACTACATAAAGCAGCATAGTTAGTCGTGACGTGAGGAGGCGGAGGAAGAGCTGACTGAAGCGGGGCTTAAAGGGACACTGTACCCAAAAATTCTCTTTCATGATTCAGATAGAGCATGCAATTTTAAGCAACTTTCTTATTTACTCCTATTATCAAATGTTCTTTATTCTCTTGGTATCTTTATTTGAAATGCAAGAATGTAAGTTTAGATGCCGGCCCATTTTTGGTGAACAACCTAGGTTTTCCTTGCTGATTGGTGGATAAATTCATCCACCAATCAAAAACTGCTGTCCAGAGTTCTGAACGAAGAAAAAAGCTTAGATGCCTTCTTTTTCATATAAAGATAGCAAGAGAATGAAGAACATTTGATAATAGGAGTAAATTAGAAAGTTGCTTAAAATTGCATGCTCTATCTGAATCACAAAAGAAAATTTTTGGGTACAGTGTCCCTTTAAGCTCCTGGGAAGCAGATGAGTCAGAGGATCTTTGAGGGGTACTCACAGACTGGGAGAGATTGGAGGTGAGACTATCTGACACTAATATAATGAGAAGGGACTTGTTATGCATTGCACTGTGTACATGTTAATCACAAAGTGGACGTAATGCAGTCTTATTATACTGGTGCCTAATATGGGTGATTGATATTTATTTGATGATAATTGTACAGTGAATGATAACACTGACATGTTTAATAAGAGTTAAAAAGCAAAAATGATATTCTCAAAGTTTATTTCAGGCTCCAAATCTATTATCTATATTTTTTTGCTCCTTCTGTTGCCCCTCTTTTGTTAATAATTAACCCATCAGTCCCATGACTGTGTGTGTGTGTGTGTATATATATATATATATATATATATATATATATATTTTTTTTTAATATATATATATATACACACACACACACATACATATTCATACAAGAGAGGAAAATAACATTATAGTTTACCAGTTTATGGTAAAAAATATGTCTGTTAGGAAATACAATTCTAGTCAACTCAATACTAAAAAATTGAGATGGCGTCCCTCGAATTCCGATTGGCTGATAGGATTCTATCAGCCAATCGGAATTAAGGTAGGAAGATTCTGATTGGCTGATCAGCCAATCAGATTGAGCTCGCATTCTATTGGCTGATCGGAACAGCCAATAGAATGCGAGCTCAATCTGATTAACTGATTGAATCAGCCAATCGGATTGAACTTGATTCTGATTGGCTGATTTCATCAGCCAATCAGAATTTTCCTACCTTAATTCCGATTGGCTGATAGAATCCTATCAGCCAATCGGAATTCAAGGGACGCCATTTTGGATGACGTCCCTTAAAGGAACCGTCATTCATCGGGAAGTCGTCGGAAGAAGAAGATGGGTCCGTGGTGGAGGTCTTCAAGATGGAGCCGGTCGTCATCGGATGAAGATAGAAGATGCCGCTTAAATCAAGATGGTTGCCGGACCAAATCGCCTCTTCTTCCCGGATAGGATGAAGACTTTGGAGCCTCTTCTGGACCTCTTCAGCCACCGGATGATGGATGTCTAGCCCCCGCTTGGGCTTGGATGAAGATTTCGGAGCCTGGAACGATCGGTGATACCTGGCATGGTGAAGACAAGGTAGGAAGATCTTCAGGGGCTTAGTATTAGGTTTATTTAAGGGGGGTTTGGGTTAGATTAGGGGTATGTGGGTGGTGGGTTGTAATGTTGGGGGGGGGGTATTTTATGTTTTTTTTACAGGCAAAAGAGCTGAATTCTTTGGGGCATGCCCCACAAAAGGTCCTTTTAAGGGCTGGTAAGGTAAAAGAGCTTTGAACTTTTGTAATTTAGAATAGGGTAGGGCATTTTTTTATTTTGGGGGTCTTTGTTATTTTATTAGGGGGCTTAGAGTAGGTGTAATTAGTTTAAAATTGTTGAAATTTTTTTCTAATGTTTGCAATTGTTTTTATTTTTTGTAACTTAGTTCTTTTTTATTTTTTGTACTTTAGTTAGTTTATTTAATTGTATTTATTTGTAGAAATTGTATTTAATTTATTTATTGATAGTGTAGTGTTAGGTTTAATTGTAGATAATTGTAGGTAGTTTATTTAATTTATTTATTGATAGTGTAGTGTTAGGTTTAATTGTAACGTAGGTTAGGATTTATTTTACAGGTAATTTTGTAATTATTTTAACTAGGTAACTATTAAATAGTTATTAACTATTTAATAGCTATTGTACCTGGTTAAAATAATTACAAAGTTACCTGTAAAATAAATATTAATCCTAAAATAGCTACAATATAATTATAATTTATATTGTAGCTATATTAGGGTTTATTTTACAGGTAAGTATTTAGCTTTTAATAGGAATAATTTATTTAATAAGAGTTCATTTATTTAGTTAGATTTAAATTATATTTAATTTAGGGGGGTGTTAGGGTTAAAGTTAGACTTAGCTTTAGGGGTTAATAAATTTATTAGAGTAGCGGTGAGCTCCTGTCGGCAGATTAGGGGTTAATACTTGAAGTTAGGTGTCGGCAATGTTAGGGAGGGCAGATTAGCGGTTAATACTATTTATTATAGGGTTATTGAGGCGGGAGTGAGGCGGATTAGGGGTTAATACATTTATTATAGTAGCGCTCAGGTCCGGTCGGCAGATTAGGGGTTAATAAGTGTAGTTAGGTGGAGGTGACGTTGGGGGCGGCAGATTAGGGGTTAATAAATATAATATAGGGGTTGGCGATGTTAGGGCAGCAGATTAGGGGTACATAGGGATAATGTAGGTGGCGGGGTGTACGGAGCGGCAGATTAGGGGTTAAAAATAATATGCAGGGGTCAGCGATAGCGGGGGCGGCAGATTAGGGGTTAATAAGTGTAAGGTTAGGGGTGTTTAGACTCGAGGTACATGTTAGAGTGTTAGGTGCAGACGTAGGAAGTGTTTCCCCATAGCAAACAATGGGGCTGCGTTAGGAGCTGAACGCGGCTTTTTTGCAGGTGATAGGTTTTTTTTCAGCTCAAACAGCCCCATTGTTTTCTATGGGGGAATCGTGCACGCGCATGTTTTTGAAGCTGGCAGCGTCCGCAAGCACCGCTGGTATCGAGAGTTGAAGTTGCGGTAAATATGCTCTACGCTCCTTTTTTGGAGCCTAACGCAGCCATTCTGTGAACTCTAAATACCAGCGGTATTTAAAAGGTGCAGCCAGAAAAAAGCATGCGTAGCTAACGCACCCCTTTGGCCGCAAAACTCTAAATCTAGGCGACTGTGTTTATTGACCATTAAATACAGTAGAATTTCATATTCAATATCACTTATTCTGAATTTTAAATGAGCAGTATATTGTTGAGCCCCCTGTTTCATGTGAAAGTCATTAGCCAATAACAGCCTCATTTATGTAAAAACTGTGAACTCTTACACGTGCTTAATAGGAGCTTGTGCCTCAGAAAATGTGCATATAAAAAGAGCATTCACAATTTTAGAACAGAAGGAAGATGGTAACTCTCTTCAAACTGCATGCTCTATCTAATTCATTAAAGTTTCATTTTAATTTTAATGTCCCTTTAAATGTTCTTCAAACATTTATTTTGCATGGAGATTTTTTTGCAATTCTTAATTGGAAATATACCATACACATATTCAAATATTACTTTATTGTCCATTTAAATAAATATCTTTGTATGCAAGAAAAAAAAAAAACGTTTTTCTTAGCAACGACTTTACTTCCCATAGTCTTTCATTTAAATGTCTATGTACAAAAATAAAATAGATTTTATGTTTGTTTAAACCAGGATTTTATGTGTAGCTTTTTTAGTGTGTACTCAATCATTTTCACAGACAAATAGCAAATATTATATTGCTCTCTAACCATGAGGAATGACCAAAAGACTTCACTTAAGGTAAAAATCACTGAAGTGTGACAGTCATAATAGCTCATTGAAAGGCATAGAAATGACAAGTGATGCTTTCTATTACACTTTAGTGACTATACTCCCTAACATTAGTGCAATGATTTTGAGGCATATATCTCACTGGCTTAATGACCATTTTGATAATCACAGGTTCAGACAGCCTTTACAGTTGAACAAATTCCATACTCCCTAATGAGGAGAAAGGTTCATTTCAATAGGACACTCACACTTCAGTTCCATTGTTTTTCTACACCTACCAGAGCGTTGAAATACTGTGTGAATGAATCCTTGTCAGATAATATTTTACACTTGGTGAAAATGGCTCCCTTAGGGAGTTGTTATTTCGTTGATAGCTTCTATTCATCCTGGAAGACACCTAACCTTTCAAGTGAAATCTATCACGTACAAATTATTTATTGTCTGTGAGTTTTCGCTGCATCTTTCTCACCTTAAGAAACTGTGACCTTATAAATCTATGCTGTAACATCATACAATGGTAACTCAAAGACTGAAGGAAATATTCAGTCCAGTCTAAATACATCTTTTATTTGTCAGGGGAACTTCTAAGGGCTGTGAACAATGTAAGTATGGAAGCAAAAGTACAAAGTGAAGTGAGGCATGTTTACTGCTATTGTAGCTAGAGGTGTTATTCAAACTACTGCATAAATGTATTGTATGAAACATTTCAATCTACTATTTTTCAAGACACATACTTTT